>NC_092238.1:10733808-10901308 GCF_036320965.1 Panulirus ornatus | reverse complement strand
ACCACCACAGCAGCGAAATGTTCACTAAATTTACTTCAGATCAGATTTCAATGGGCCCGCTGGATACTGCTTGTTAACCTGATCTGGCGCCGCAAACCTTGGAGGTCTTAATACCCTCAGAGGTCAGGCAAACTCCAAGGTAATAAGTCGGGACGTTGGTCTGCCAAGATGATGGAAGCCGCGGCCCGTTGGCTCATGTAGCCAAAGCCCGGTTGGTCTGTTATTATCCAGGGCCTTCTTCCAGATCTCCACCGAAGTCCCTACACTGTGTTTGATGTCCGCAGGCAATGTGATGAATAGTTTTGGCCACAAGCTCAATGCATTTTCTCTTTCTACTATCGCATCTTTTACTTCAGAGGAAACATTTCAGTTTTCCGTGCCTGTCGTGCTAACAGGGAATCATTTTGAAGTGTAGGTTTGGGACAATGTTCTTTAGGCATTTCTATACTAAAAGTAAACGATGATATAGCTCTCTAGTCTGTGTTCCAGAGGGTACTGCCTCAGTGACTGCAATCGTTCCCAATAGTTCACCTCCTTTAACGAGTCAATATGGGCCGTAAAGCATCTGAACATTCTCGTAACTCCGCACGCCTTGTAAGGTAACGTCAGTACACAGCAATATTTCATTTGTGCGAGTATTAGCACCTTGAGATGAACCAAATACTTTTCTTCTCTTTCTTTTTAACCCCCGTTTCGAAGGCCCACAATATCCACATTCTGCCAACATTTATGGAAAA
This sequence comes from Panulirus ornatus, assembly GCF_036320965.1. NCBI lineage: Eukaryota > Metazoa > Arthropoda > Malacostraca > Decapoda > Palinuridae > Panulirus > Panulirus ornatus. Next base: position 10,900,571 of record NC_092238.1, on the reverse strand, counting down.
GCCAATAGCTGCCTCGTTTTGTTCGCTGGAATTATGGTCATCAAACAATATTACATCGAGGTCTTTCACATCGTTTACTGGTGATAAGACGGTACCTGTGTCCGTCTGGTATTCTGTGCTCTTCTTCGTTTCCTTATTCTCCACTTAGAGGAGGAGCCGGAACTTACCGCCACTGAAAATCATGTTGTTTTCGATGGCACACTGGAAGACTCATTCACTTTGTAATTGCTCAGTGTCTTCCCTTGACGAGATTTTCGTCCTTTTTTTGGTGCAGGCATCATCAGCAAAAGGATGATATGAAGCAATGACTCGTGTCTGTCAATGTCAGAAAGAAGAATGAGGAACAGGAGGAAAGTACAGTTCCGTTGGGATTGATCTTTTCACCTTGGAGGCTATGGAAATAAGTCAGATTTATCTGTTATCTCTTCAAGAAGTTATACCTCCATGTTCCAAATACGATCACATATCAATGCTTGTATGCTATGACACCATGATCACATTTATCAAATGTTTTCGCCAAGTGTGTATATCACATCAGCACTTTGTTCTTCGTCAACAATTCTACTGTAGTGGTCAAACAACTGAGGGACGCATGATTTTCCTGCTCTGACACCATGTCTAGGGTTATGTAAATTAACTGATTCCATATAGTCAGTCAATCTACATCTTTGGACTTTCTCCAAAATTTTAAGTGTGATGCGAGTGCTATCGGTCGGTAGTTTTTGGGATAGCTTTTTCTTCTCCACTGTGGAGTGGGGCGATGTGTGTCAGTTTCAAACTCTAGGGAATGAGGGCTGAATGCAGACTTTTTGTCCAGTGGGTATATAGTGCTCGTGTAAGCAATGTTCTGCATTTCTTAACAGAGTTCCAAGAGTCTGGTCCAGCAGCATAGTGCATGAGTATGCATGTTCTCAATGGCCCTCTCGAAATCTTGTGGTGGTGGTATCTGATATGTGTACGGTAAAAAGATTACTGTTCAGGAAGAAGTCCGCTGAGCCCTTCATTTCAATGGTGGTTTTTCGCTCACTGAACTGATTCATAATACTTTTTTCGCATCTCATCCTGGCAATCACCCGTGTCTGCCCTCATCTTCTGTTCTTTGTAGGCCAATGGAGTTTGTGGTCTTTTATTTGAGTTTTCATATGAATGGAAGTATTCTGAGGTTTCTCCTATTTCACTGATGGTCCTTCCTTCTCTCTCCTGTGTCTCGTATGACATTCTCAGTTTATGGTTTATATTCACCAATTCGTCTGACAGATCTTATTTTCTTTGCCAGGAGAGCTGTGGATTCTTTTCCACTAGAACGTCTGTAATTCGTTTTCGCCACCTATACATGGATCGTCTTTTCGGTTCTGCAATAGACTTTTTACAATATCTTTTCACTTTTAACAAACTACTGTGGTGCTCTGACACTCGGAAGGACTTCCCACTGCGTCGCAGACATCTCACTGATTGCATCTTCCCGCATGAGGTTAGGCATCTGTACTCGTCTTTGCGTCAATCAGGATATGATCAGGGTGAAGTGTGCTGGGACGGTGATGTGGCAGATAAGGTCGAGAGTATTTGTACGGAGCAGATCTACTGCGTTGTTTCTTCTGGTTGGTTCTGTTATTTGCTGAGTGAGGGTGAACTTGTATAGCTCCCTGATTTTTGCAGCAGCTCATCCGGGCTGCTTCCACCGGAATTTCTGGCTACACTGATTTTTCCGATGTGATTCCATCGAAGGTGAGATATGGTGAGGTCCCATTTGTATGTATGACACTGGGTTTTCATGGACACCAAGGTAACTTTCTATATTTATGATCTGCTACCTGGTGAATACTTAGCAAAGTCCTCGCAGGTCTTCACCCCTATAGCCCGGGCTGGGCCCAAGCTGCTGCACTGGGTCCTTGTTCAACCAAGCTGTTGGACACCGCAGCCCTTAGACCATCGCCAGGCTGGTTTGGTAAACGTTTTAGGTCCTTGGAACGATGCAATCTTGAACTTCTGTAACTCACTGCGACTTTGCATCTGGCGGCTTACATATCTACTCTATGACCAGGTTTTGATTTTCAACCTTGACAACAGACCCTTCTACTACTCCAATTGAACTCAGCTGTGACACATAATTGAGTTCCATCTCCCCCACAAGTTCTTCCGGTCCTGTGAAATTTGTACAGACTGTAATTTGGGATGCACTCACTATTCACACTATCTCTAATGTACGCTTTTGTGAAGGCTGCAAGTACTGGATTGGATACGATCAGCAAACCACTCATGAAAGGGATTGTATTAAGTCTTGGTAAGATTCGAGTCTCTGTATCTTGGCATCGAGGGACTACTTCACTGCGCACCTTATCACCATTCTCTGAGCAGTAATGCAAAAGGATTACACAGGTTACAAAGGGTCATTACGAGCAAATATGCTTATACAGTATAAGTGCCACCACAAGTGTTAAAAGGCCCGGCCATCAGTGGGATTACTCAGTCTGCAGAGTCAGGTGCGGCAGTTCTGATAGGATAATTCCTCGCCTCTTAGCAGCTCCTCCGCATACCCCTGGAAGGTCTTTTCCAAATCCTTCTCAGGCAATCCGACGAGACTCAATTTCAAGGACTAAATAACAAGCATTATAAACCATAATCTTGATTCTCAGACTTGGTGTGTGTGTGTGTGTGTGTGTGTGTGTGTGTGTGTGTGTGTGTGTGTGTGTGGCGTCCTAGCTACGTCTCTTTGTTGTATTTCAACTTACTGCTATATTTCTCTCTTGTCTCTCCTGATAATGTGATTATTACACGAAAGAGCACTTGGGAACTTATCGTGTATCATTTTCCCCGTGGACTCATAGGAATATACTTGATCACGCGCAAAATTGTGATCCTTTCCTATATATATATATATATATATATATATATATATATATATATATATATATATATATATATATATATCGATGTGGTCATAGGGGTCGACGTGCTGTCAATGGGCTGAAACAGGGCATATGAAGCAGCTGGGGGAAACCATGGAAAGGTCTGTGGGGCCTGGTTGGGGATAGGGGGCTGTGGTTTCGGTGCATTACACATGACAGCAAGAGAATGGATGTGAGCGAATGAGGCCTTTTTTTCTTACCTTCTTGGCGCTACCGCGCTAAAAGCATGATATATATATATATATATATATATATATATATATATATATAAAAGCATGATATATATATATATATATATATATATATATATATATATAAAAGCATGATATATATATATATATATATATATATATATATATATATATATATATATGGGAGAAAATTTTTGAAACTTCAGGCAGGCCATCATCGCTGGCGACCGATGAACGAGAGACTTTCCTTGGGTGGTCAACCGGGATCATAAATGACCAAGAAAATATAGGGAAAGTCAAGATCTCGGATGGGCGAAGATAGTGATAAGCCTCCCCTCTGGTCGTCCGGCACATCCCTCCCAACACGAGCACACACACCTGGCTGACACACGCACACACAAAGACCATGCCAAGGAGGAGGAGGAGGGCACGTGTATGCCAGGATCCCAACACTACAGGAAGAACAGAATCCACAGAGGAGCCCGAGTCTGCTATCGAGCGCCACCTCCTCCTCCTGTCCGCAAGATGACTACGTTGTACGAGGACAGCTGGCCTGCAGGATAGCCACCTCATGTAGCGAGAAAACTTGAAAATAGCGAGGAAATGTACAGTACTTGTGCGTGTGTGTGTGTGTGACAAATTAAAAAGGCCTACGGACAGCAGCCTCAACAGCGGCTGGGCAGAAGAATGTGTCATGCACGGCGGCTGCGCCGTAGATTGCGTCATGCAGGGTGACTGGGCACTAGGTTGTGTCACCCACGTTGGCTGCGCCGTTGACAGCGTCATGCAGGGTGTCTGAGTACTATGTTGCGTCATGCATTGTGGCTTCAAATTTACCTGTGCCATGGACAGTAACTGGGCACGAGACCGTTATGCAGTGACTACGCACTGATCTGAGTCATGCAGGGTGGCTAGGCAGTGGGATGGGTCATGCATGGTGGCTGGGCAGTGGCCTGCGTCTTGCATGGTGGCTGGGCAGTGGACTGCGTCATGCATGGTGGCTAGGCAGTGGACTGCGTCATGCATGGTGGCTGGGCAGTAGACTGCGTCATGCATGGTGGCTGGGCAGTAGGCTGCGTCATGCATGGTAGCTGGGCAGTGGACTGCGTCATGCATGGTGGCTGGGCAGTGGACTGCGTCATGCATGGTGGCTGGGCAGTAGACTGCGTCATGCATGGTGGCTGGGCAGTAGACTGCGTCATGCATGGTAGCTGGGCAGTGGACTGCGTTATGCATGGTAGCTGGGCAGTGGACTGCGTCATGCATGGTGGCTGGGCAGTGGACTGCGTTATGCATGGTAGCTGGGCAATAGAGTCATACTTGGCTCTGATTCTTTGCCTGTGCTTCATACATTCAAGCAAGCTGGGCATCTGACCCATCTAAAGTTTGAGAATAGGTTGAGGACGTTTCGTCCCCAAGACCTCTAATCATTCGCTTTACCGGATGAAATTCATCTGGGTAATGGACTGCGTCATGCATGGTAACTGGCCAATAGACTGCGTCATGCATGGTGCTGCGCAGTAGACTGAATCATGGCTAAGGCTGGGCAGCAAAATGTCATACATGGTAGCTGAGCAGTTGACTGCGTCGTGTATGGTGGCTGGGTAGTGGACTGCGTCATACATAGTGGCTGGGCAGTGGAATGCGTCATGCACGGTGGCTGGGCAGTAGGCTGTGTCATGCACGGTGGCTAGGAGTAAACTGTGTGGAACACGCTGGCTGGGCAGTAGCTGCCTCATGCACGGTGGCTGGGCAGTACACTCCCTCATGCATGGTGACTGTGAAGCAGAGCGCGCCATGCAGGTTGGCTGACCAACTGGCTACGTCATGCAGGATGGACGACCAGTAAGCTGCGTCATACTGGGTGGTTTATCAGGAGATTGCGTCATGCAAGACGGCTGACCAGTAGACTGCGTCATATTGGATGGTTGACCAGTAGGCTGCGTCATGCAGGTTGGCTGACCAGTAGGCTGCGTCATGCAGGATGGTAGTCTTGCTCGCGGCGGGGCCTTGAGGGAGGCGCCGTAGTATTGATCACTGCCTGACGACGGGAGGCGCGGCCCGCTGCCAGCCCTCGCGACCTCTATCACCCTAACGACCACCCAGTCATCACCAGCACAACCTCCATCGCCCTAACAACCACCCAGTCATCACCATCACAACCACCCAGTCATCATCACAACTTCCATCACCCTAACAACCACCTAGTCATCACCATCCCAACCTCCATCACCCTAACAACCACCTAGTCATCACCACCACAACCTCCATCACCCTAAAAGCCACCTAGTCATCACCATCATAACTACCATCACCCTAACAACCACCTAGTCATCACCATCACAACTACCATCACCCTAACAACCATCTAGTCATCACCATCACAACTACCATCACCCTAACAACCATCTAGTCATCACCATCACAACCTCTATCACCCTATCAACCACCGAGTCATCACCAGCACAACCTCATCACCCTAACAACCACCCAGTCATCACCATCACAACCTCTATCAACCTATCAACCACCGAGTCATCGCCAGCACAACCTCATCACCCTAACAACCACTCAGTCATCACCATCACAACCTCCAACGCCCTAACAACCACCCAGTCATCACCATTACAACCTGTCAAGTAACTACCAACCAGATTCTAGTGTGACCACTTCCATTATTGTTATCACCGATCATTAGCAACTACCAACACCTAACTACCACTTACTTATTACCATCACAAGTGTCCCTTTATCAGTCCCACCAGTCTCATCACAACTCACCACGTACTCACTAAGTACCTCCCTCCCGATCATCACTCAACCTACTTTCCTGCCATATCTCCCTGACCATTAACCACTCATCACCATCTAAACCTTCACTTTCCAAACTACCACTCATCCACCATGACTTTCACTATCAAAGCCACGACCTAGCCTCAAATACCCACCATCCCCATCCACCTACTCCTAACCATAACACACCACCATTATAACTCCCATTCCACTAACTTAACACCTATTCATAACCATCACAACCTGCAATATCCTCTACATGACTTCTAAAACTACTTAAAATAACGGGGGGCACAGTTCCAAATCTGTACTCACGAGAAAGCACAAAGCTACGTCATATAATACCATTGAAATCGAACGGTGCTATATAAAAAAAAAATAACTAAATAACACCTTTACGTTCAGGAAACAGAATACAGCAACCGTCGCCTCTTCCAAAAAGATTGCAGACTGGAATTAAAGGATCTTTTAAAGCATTTATTCAAAACGACAGTGACACTCTCCCAAGAGCTTATAATCTCCCAATTAAATTGCTGTTGTGTTAATATCATCCTTCAACATGGAAGAAATAACATTCAGAAAACATGCAGAGGTCTTTTGCAACTGCAATAAAAAAAAATGCTGTCTCTCTGCAGCACAGAAGGAATAAACAACATAAATATATACGCTTGGACAATTACTTAAGGACACCAAGAACAGTTTCCTACAGGCACAACAAGAACTAAATGTTACATAAAATATTAACATTGAAACCGAGGTGTCATACATACGATTAAAGTGTACACAACCCTGACCCAAAGATTCACTCTTATTAAAACATTATGTGACAATATACAAAAAGGATCCGGCTGGACAAGAAGCTACAAAGTGTGTTACACCCATGATCAGAATTTCAGTTTTCTTTAACCTACCTCTAGCTATTACAATGACAATTTCTCGTCACCATCACAACAGTTATAAATAACCATCACTGCTATGAAAAAAAAATCTACATAAATACGTCCAACACCCTATCAAGAAGCCATGATAGTCACAGTGTCCATACACTTACCTCCCTTCCACTCATATATGCGTATGATTCAAACACAGTTAATACCTAAAATTACAGTGCAAAAATAGGAATATCCCTCATGACATTAAAAATATTAATACAACAACTTCCTGAGGGTTTCCTGCCCAAACAGAGGAAAGCACACTGCGATTAGTCAGTCAGTCCAGATCACTGTTACTGTAGCATCATGCAGAACTACATCAACTTTCCGCTCGAATAAAATTTTGGGCAACAAGTTGGAGCGGTCGTCTGGGAGCAAGATCTAAACTGTTTCCTCTGCTCTCATCGCTGGGCTAGGTTTCAGCTTACCCAAATATATAATCAGACTCAAATGGTGTAAAACTTGGCAACTCATGTTAAGCCACGTCGCAGCTTCCTCAGTAAAACTTGAAAATATACGAAAAGTAAAGATGTTTCCAGCAGGGTCCTCCTTCAACGAGATTACCTTAACTTTCCCTGGAGACTTGTAACAACTTACAAAACATTACCTGCCCTGCATGACCTCCGCGCGTCTCTCGCGGCAACACTTTCCGAAGCTTTCCCTATAGATTTTATCATACAACCATTTCTACTTACACTGATTACTCTTTCTTCCTGTTTCCCCTCCACACACCTCCTCCTTCTTGAAGGCACCGTATGAAAACCAAGCTACACTATACTGCACTTGGCGCAAGAGCTCTTGACTCGCACAATTATATACAACTTGAACCCGCTCCCCGACGATGGTAATAACAAACAAATCCATTCTAGTATATTTTGTTTATCCTTAACTTCCCTCGATCGCCGTTCTTTACTGTCACTCTCACAGATACAGGGTACAGCGCCATGGAATGCTACAGAGGAATGTCTGCACCCCAAAAGTGAATGTCCTGAAATTCATTGTTTAATGGATTCAAACTCAATCATCGACATGACAACACTATGAATCTAAAGGCTCATTCAGAACTCTCATATACGAGCCTTGAAACAAATGCCAAGTTCTCTACCTCAGCAGCTATTTCTGCTTTGGTCATTACAAAGGCTTTTAGTCTTATAGGTCGTTTGGCCCATATATCACTTGAGGCACCCAATAATATGGTGTTTGAAACTTCCCAAGCTTCATCCATGTTCGAACTGTTTAATGGTCAATCCGTCAGGTGTTCATACACTTTCTCGGAATGACTTGAATAACAAGGACCTCTGATGTAGATACCATCTTTCAAATGTAGCAATAGAAGCCATACTGTCAAGGTATTTTAAATTATTCTGCCTCGTCGTATACTGTATATACATTTTGTTCTCAGCGTGCCACGGTGGCAGTTTCAATGTAAACTGGGTTCGAACTTCATCAATCATTTTAAGCGTGTATATTTTTAGAGCAACTTGGATGAGTACAAGAGAAAGCGGCATGAAATCGAGAGAATGATGCAGGAACTGAAAAGAGGGCAATGAGAGATGGGGTGCGGACGAGAGACTGGGCAAGTACGTATTGATGAGCTTTGGGGAGTATAAGAAACTGTTATTAGAGGAAATAAAGAGTAAAGAGATCGGGAGAGTGGATGAGGGTAACAGTGGGACCAAATGGAGAAGTGGTGACAGATGAAGATGACTCGAGTATTCTGAAAGACTGCTGAATGTATGACTGGGACACCGACGTGGTGAGAATGGGACGAATGAATGACGAGGTGGCATGCGGAGTCATCAGGTACTGTTATGGTAAAATGAGGGAGGCTGTGAAAAGCTTGCGTAGGATGACGTGTGGCAAAGTGTCAGGAATAGATGGGATCGCAGCTGATTTTCTCGAAGTAGAAGAGAGCGGCAATAAATGTTTAGTTGTGCAGCGTGAAGTTTGTATAGGCTAGTAAGAGGTGCCAGAGGACTGGCAAAATGTATGAGAAGTGCCTTTGTGTAACCGCTAGGAGGACGTCCAAACATCAATGCTTGAACTACAGTTTACCTACAGGAGTCCTTCAACTCCTAACAGCCTGGGCCAACTCCAAGCTGCTTAGTTGGGATGATGATAGACCAAGATGTTGGAAGCCGCAACTCACAAGCCCACGTAACCACCACTGCCTTGCTGGTCTAGTACACTCCATAAAAACTTACCTGAAGCATTCTTAAATATCCTCATTCTACATACCATACTGTTTCTGAGCTTACCGTAAGTTCTGCCTTCAGATGGAAAATTTCATAGTTCCTCTTGACTGTCGTGACAAAAGGGAGTTATATTTTAAAGTTGGTTGTGAACGATGCCTTCTACGATTTTCTTAAGTGTAAATAACTCCCGAATGCCACTATAGAGATTACAGATTCATTGATTTCAAGTGACCCTTGCTATTCAGTTCCTTTGCCGAGTCAATACAGCCAGCTAAAGATCTTTGCACATTTTCTAACTGTAATTTCGCATGCCTTGAAAGATGATGTTAGCGCACAAGAGAATGTGGCATGTGTGCGAGTAAGATGGGAGGAAGGTGAGTGGTTCCACATGAAAGTAGGTTTTCATCAAAGGTGTTTGGTATCACCATGGCTATTCAATCTGTTTACGGTGGTTTGGGAGATAAATGCATTAGTCTTGGTGCAAGGGATGGGTCTGCAGTAGGCTGGGTTGGAGTGCTCGGGAGGTGAATCAGTTGTTTGCTGATGAAACTACTCTGGTGACAGGCTCGAGAGAAACTCCAGAAGTTGGAGTCATTTGGGGATAATGAGGAAGGGGAAGAATGACTGTAAGGGGGGGGGAGAGAGAGAGAGAGAGAGAGAGAGAGAGAGAGAGAGAGAGAGAGAGAGAGAGAGAGAGAGAGAGAGAGAGAGGAAGCTCTGAGGTACCGGGTCCTGAACACTCAGGGGATACAATGCGTGCTTTGGATAGAATGAACTGGATCGATGTGGTGTAAGGGGGGAGACGTCCTATCAATAGGCTGGACCATGGCAGATGAAGCAGTTAAGATAAGCCATTAGACTGGTCTGTGGGATCTGGCTGTGCACAGTGGGCTCTTGTTTCCGGTGCATTACACATGACAGCTGCAGAGACTGGTTTTGTGCAGGTAAGCCCGTTGCTCGTTTGTTTCTTAAGCTATCTAGCTAGAGAGACAAGAGCAGTTAGGTATCAGACATTTGCTATCCATCACATACTCGTTCTATCATGCGGAGAATACATTCTTTAGGAAGTTGAATCGTAAATGTGCTTGACAGGTTATGCGTGCAGTGAATGATTCTTTATATAGTTCAGCAATTTCACCAGCGTCAACACATGCAGCAGTATTACTGAGTAAAGCGTATGAATGATCGATGTACTTAGTTTCTCCGCTTCAAGAAACCGCATGATCAATCCGAACATCATCATCTCTGAGGCAGCAACGAATACCTTCTTGTGATCACAACGACTAGATTCGGGACACAATTTCTTGTATCCTTAGTCGTAGCTGGGGAAGCGGGAAATCATATATCTTTGTTAGTGCAGGATCTGAAGGTATAAAAGGTAAGTACGCAATGATAAATCAAAACAATTTGTTTTCCCTGATGTTTACTGTTGTAAGGTACTGACTGGAAAGAATCAATTCAGAAGATCGTTCCCACTTGTTCGAGCTTCTCTGAACCTGTAAAAAAAAACATTTGCGTTCATATCTCATGTCTAGTTCCATCCTGCTCGAATACTGCATTTAACTTAACCCTTCAATAACCTTCAAAATTTCACTTAAAAAAAAGGGAATTCACCATTCTCTACATAAACTATAGTAAGGTTACCTTTCACTCTTCTATCATATCGTTTTCACTTTACACACTGACGTGCAGTTCACTGCACGGACCTTTTTTCCGCTTAATACTTAAGACTTTCGAAGAGGTTATCAAATAAAGATGGTTTTTATATACAAAAGAGAAACGTAGTAACGTTTGCAGATACAATTTTTCTCAAATCTTCATTTTTTAGCGAGAAGTAATGCTTCATAAACCAGTGACTTGACCCTCATGGCAGGTTGTCGGCTAAGTGCTCGGAAACATATATGTGTTACGGTGCTGTTCATGAGCTTCTGTATCACACTCTCTTGACTACAGTAATACTTGTTTTTGAACTGCCACACATGAAAAATACATAAATAATAATCTTAATAACGACATTTAGACACCGAATTCTAATTCTCTACTGCATAAATGACAAAATATGGCAAAAGACAGAACTTTAGGTGCACGTACAATACATTCTATAACAGGTAACTGAAGATGGCTAACGTTTCTTATTCTTGTAGCCCCGTGATCCACTTTGGCGGCCAAATGCTACTCTTCGCCGGCTAAGCTGCCATGATTTTGAACACGGTCGTCATTTAAGCTACACAGTTACACGCACCTATACCTAAATACTAATTTCGCCGGATAACGTTAATGTGTTACACGTTTCTAACATGAAAGACTCGCATTAAGCTAGTAGGCGAAACCCAACACCCCTACAAGGTGATCTGGGGTAAGCCGGCGGCACCGGGGAGAGGAGCGGCGGCTGCCGTGATAACGGCCAGCTTGGTGGTGAGCGTCGAAAGCGTCGGGGCAGTGAACCGCTCACCGGATCCGCGGGCACATTTCCTCCCTGGCGGGGCACACCGGTACTACAGGCGCGCGCCTCGGCTCACCATCTTGGTCTCTACAACACCGTTCCAACAGTTTTTGTCACCATGATACATACGGTAGTCTTTGGAGTTCGCCGCAGCTTCCACAATACGACGGATCAAACTCAACAAACAATAGCAGGATAGCAACTCTTCAACGGTTCAACCAATGCGGGAGAGCTGAAGCACAAGAACTCTTACTTTCGTCGGCCTCGTACACGACGTCCGCCCATTCATGTTTTTCGAAGAGCGTTCACTTTACTAGCGTTCATTCCGCCCACGTGCACAACCCTAAACGCTACTGAACCCAAGAACAAACCGAGTAAATCTTAATGGTTCGCTTTGTTTACCTACCGGTTCCATTTCAATAAAGAAGCAAAGTATTCATTCTTTCACAGGCGTGAGGGGTTTCAACAACTTCATTATGGAAAACTATGTATATTTGAAAACTCTTAGAAATCACTCGATCTGACATTAGTCACACACGACAGTCACAAATGAAGTAGCTCTATTTACGCAAAACTAAAATTAATTACACATGAATTAAATTCTACAGCTGCATATATAACAATTACAGGATAAAACACTTGCTTCCTGATTCCATGCCCATGGAAAATGCTAGAAGGACTGGTCGTATACCTGCACTCTTAAAATGCATAATATACAAACCTTAGTATTCACTCTGTAAACATTCCTGTGTATCTGTCACCCTGACTATCTAGATGTACCACACTCAGGTGCTTATCCAAGACACGGAAGCTCATCTTCATATTAAAACTTTAATCATAAGTTACCATATAGTTGCCATCATGACCTCTCAGTTCTGTAGTATCTGTAATACCTCAGCTAAGTATTTTCAGCCGAATGGCTGAAAAGATAAAAAAAAATCATCTATTCATTTACCTATTTATACATATACTCTAACTTACAAAAATCTCGCTGTGTAACAAAATAAGAGGGCGATTTTACCTGGTGATATGGGATCGCTGAAATAGTCAACTGCTACTGGCAAGTATTCAGAAACATTACTGACTGCCTTCACACGAGAAGCGAGCAAATTTGTTCAGTAGCTGACCATCTCACCCACAAGCAGCAAGTGCAGCAGCATGAGTGCGGCTGTAACAAAAAGCCAGATATATCAGTCTCTAGCCAAGGAAGTTTGGCCGCAGGCCAAATAGTGGGAGTACAGACAAGCCCCCGAGCTAAAAATATCCTTAGTTTTTGGTAAAGTCACTGCACAGTATAGCAATTAGTTACTAAACTGAATAATACTGTTACATACAACGACGGTACCTTCAAATTACAAACTTTTACCGACCGTCACGGGTGACTTCAAGTTATCAGCACCTGGGACCTGGCAGAGCTTGAACCAAGAGTGGATCAGTATTTGTGTAATTCAGTGTCCATATCAGGGGGGCTGAGGAAGAGAACACAGCGGAAGCTTTTACCCACAAAATCCTACACTGTATTTAGCTAGTAGTATGCCTAACATAGGGCTGCCAAGCCTCATCTTACACCGTTTAACTGATCTTACGTTGCTTTCAGAGGTTCTGCTCGCTCAACTCGATCTTACCTACTGTCTGGATAAATCGCTACAGTACCAATAAATACGGATGACGTGGAAGAACAGTACCCATGGGTTTTTAATGATTTTCTTTTGTGCCGCTATGTGGAAAATACCTCATAGGTTTTTAATAACACTCTTAAATCATTCATGGTTTGGATATATGGAGAGAATGAGAGAGGAAGGGCTTTAAGATGAAATACGAGTCAAAAGTTGAGGGAGCAAGAACGGGGGAGACCAAATTGGAGATGGAAGGATGGAGTGAAAAAGACTGAGCGACTAGGGCCTGAACATGCAGGAGGGTGAAAGGCGTGCACAGGATAGAGTGAACTGAGATGATGCATAGGGGTCGACACACTGTCAATGGACTAAACAAGGGTAAGTGAAGCGTCTGGGGTAAACCATGGAAAGGTCTGTGGGACCTGGTTGTCGGCAGGGAACTGTGGTTTCGGTGCATTCCACATGGCAGGTAAGGAAGAATGTGAGCGGATATGGCCATCCTTCGTCTGTTCCTGTTGATAACTCAATAACGCAGGAAATGGCAATCAACACACACACACACATTATATATATATATATATATATATATATATATATATATATATATATATATATATATATATATATATATATATATTACCAATGCGCTCAGCGTACAAGGAAACACTGATGGAACGTTGATTGCCTGCTGTTATAGGTAGCCTCGGTTCGAATCTCGGACACGCAAAGTAGCGACAGGAATGGATGAAGGCAAGCAAGTACGAACATGTACATGTATATATATATAATGATATGTATATCTGCGTTTATGTATATATGTATACATGAGTGGAAGGGCCATTCTTCGTCTGTTTCCTGGCGCTACCTCGCCGACACGGGAGACGGCGATTATAATATATATATATATATATATATATATATATATATATATATATATATATATATATATATATCGCTGGTGGCTGATTCATGTGAGAAACTGCAGAAGCTGGTGATTGAGTTTGGTAAAGTGTGTGAAAGAAGAAAGTTAAGAGTAAATGTGAATAAGAGCAAGGTTATTAGGTACAGTAGGGTTGAGGGTCAAGTCAATTGGGAGGTAAGTTTGAATGGAGAAAAACTGGAGGAAGTAAAGTGTTTTAGATATCTGGGAGTGGATCTGGCAGCGGATGGAACCATGGAAGCGGAAGTGGATCATAGGGTGGGGGAGGGGGCGAAAATCCTGGGAGCCTTGAAGAAGGTGTGGAAGTCGAGAACATTATCTCGGAATGCAAAAATGGGTATGTTTGAAGGAATAGTGGTTCCAACAATGTTGTATGGTTGCGAGGCGTGGGCTATGGATAGAGTTGTGCGCAGGAGGGTGGATGTGCTGGAAATGAGATGTTTGAGGGCAATGTGTGGTGTGAGGTGGTTTGATCGAGTAAGTAACGTAAGGGTAAGAGAGATGTGTGGAAATAAAAAGAGCGTGGTTGAGAGAGCAGAAGAGGGTGTTTTGAAATGGTTTGGGCACATGGAGAGAATGAGTGAGGAAAGATTGACAAAGAGGATATATGCGTCGGAGGTGGAGGGAACGAGAAGTGGGAGACCAAATTGGAGGTGGAAAGATGGAGTGAAAAAGATTTTGTGTGATCGGGGCCTGAACATGCAGGAGGGTGAAATGAGGGCAAGGAATAGAGTGAATTGGATCGATGTGGTATACCGGGGTTGACGTGCTGTCAGTGGATTGAATCAGGGCATGTGAAGCGTCTGGGGTAAACCATGGAAAGCTGTGTAGGTATGTATATTTGCGTGTGTGGACATGTATGTATATACATGTGTATGGGGGTGGGTTGGGCCATTTCTTTCGTCTGCTTCCTTACGCTACCTCGCAAACGCGGGAGACAGCGAAAAAAAAAAAAAAAAACATATATATATACATATATATATATATATATATATATATATATATATATATATATATATCTATATATATATATATATATATATATATATATATATATATATATATATATATATATATATATATTCGCAGTTTCCCGCATAATCGGTGTAAAATGCAACGACACAACAGCCACCTATCCACAACCAAGCCCCACAGACCTATACGTAGTTTCTCCAGGCCTCTTTATATCGACTCGTCAGTTCAGTGACAGCAAGTCGCCCCCTGTATATCACTTCGCTCCAATTTACTCTATCCCGTGCATATCTTTCACCCTACTTCATGATGAGACCCTGAGCACTCAAAATCCTTTTCAATCCATCCTCCTATCTTCAATTTCGTCTCCCCTCCCCACACGGTCCATACTGACATGTAAAGGAACTGAATCATCGGGAACAGCTGGGATCACAGAGACTGTACTCCTCGAAGCGCAGACGGAGGAGGAATATAACCATTTACACTTACAAAACCGCGGAAGGCATGGTCCCCAACGTGCACTTGGAAGTAATTCCCTGCTGGCACGACAAGTATGTATGACTCAATACAGTATTACTTCTACTAAGAAAAGGCGCAAAATACACAAAAAGATAGTGCATCTTAAACATGCGGGGGCTAAGTCCCTTCACCTAACTGTCTGTAAGCCCAAAAGACACGAGATGTATAGCAGAGAAATATAAGAAGGCACTGGACATATATCTACGGTGTGGTGGCAACGTGGGGGTCTGCGTGTCGCGGCTTCCAAAAGCTTGGTAAACCAACGACACAATTCAGCAGCCTGGTCCCAGCCCGAACTGTGACAGTACAAATCTCCCGAGGACTATTCCAGGATAACTCCAAGCAGTAAATAATACCAGAGTGACACAGGCAGAGAATGAGAGACCTAGAGGTAATGTCTAAACACCCTAACTTCTGAGAAAAGAAAAGAAGCAACAGTTACCCTCTACCAAAAACATGGTAAGATGGATGCTGCTGAACTTCAAGACGGAAAAAAACAATGACGACGCTCTACATGGGACTAATACTCTCAATAAAAATGTATATTGACATAATCTACGGCGGGTGAAATTACGATAAGAAAGCGTTCAGAAATCCTGCATGGCCTATTAATGATACGGTAAAGGAACCAAGTTACAAGGAAACACTGAAATCACAGAGGCTGTTCTCTCTAGAAAGTAAACGGGAGAGTGTATCATCATTTACACTTAGAAAATCCTAGAAAGCACAGACCCAAATCTGCACTCAATACCGATTCCCTACTGGAACAACGGGTACAAAAGACTTCATAAAATATTACCACTAAAAATCATAAAATATTACCCCTAAAAATCATAAAACATTACCCCTAAAAATCATCTAAGACTATTCTGCACATTACGGACACTCGAAACACAATGTGGAGAAATTTGTTATGGCCCTATATATGTATATATGAATTGCACCAGACCAGACAGGTTGTGATGGGTGTATTGGCCTTATTAAGGGCCACGGTTTCCAACAGCCTGGTCGACCAACGGACCAGCTCATCAGCTACCCCCCTCACCGAGCTGGGAGAAGGCAGAAGACACCCAAAGTATTTGCTATGTATTTCCCTTTAAATCTCGTTAAAGAAAAGGCCCTCTGGGTAGTCCGCTTCCTTATGCGCAGCCCATGTGCATGCGTACTTGTTCTAATGTCATTTATTTTGCAGCTCGAAAATTGCGCCTGACATCGTAATTCGCCAGGATGCAGTCATACCGGGAGGTCTGAGAGGTTCTAACATAGTCAATGGAAGAAACGAAGTACAATCTTGTAAAAAAAACCTTCTAGGCCCAAAAGAGTTGCATCAGCCTCGCAGAAGCAGGGGACCCAAATAAGGGGTCCTGGGGCTGTTTCGGGGAGTCTCCAAACCCCCTCACTCCTATATTATGCTACTAAGGTGCTCCTACGAAAGCTCAGTATACCATGCGTGTTTGAAGATTCATAGTTTCATTTTAATATGCGTTGCTCAACTTGGTTGTACAGTTGCTTTTCATGAAGTACAAAGGTCTTAAGACACCTTAAAACATTCGTGATGCCAAGACCCTTTAACGTCTTTTCTGCAATCATCAGAAAGCCCATGGGATGCGCAGTGGATAAGTCTGACTGAACTGAATAAGTACCTATTAAGTGCACCAAACCAGCCAGGTTGTGGGGACGAAGCTTGGTCAACCAACGACCTAACCTAACAACCTGGGACCAGCCCGGACTGTGGGGGGGGGGGGAGAGAGAGAGAGAGAGAGAGAGAGAGAGAGAGAGAGAGAGAGAGAGAGAGAGAGAGAGAGAGAGAGACTTCACCACGTATATGCTGGTACTTCGCAGAAATGCCTTGCCAATTTCCCAGTTCTCTAAAGCATACAGCATGCTCTTCAGATCTAACTTACGCATCCTCCCGGTCTTCATTCCAACAGAGAACCTAGACTTTCCAGAATTTTCCATGAATGCATGCTTGGTACTGAGTTTTCCAGGATAATTCATATGATTTCATGATGCATCTTTCCAAGAATATAATTAGGTGTCTTAGTTCTGAAGGATTTATTCCTATTTTAGAAAAGCAGATCGCACCTTCTTGCTACAGGATTTCGCAAGGGTGAAAGCATGCCCGTGCAATATGCCCCGGAACCAGACTCCTAAAAGTCTGTAGGTATAAAACGCAAAACAACGCCCAACCTACCCACATACACACGTATATACATACACGTCCACACACGCAAATATACATACCTAAACATCTAAACGTATACATATAAATTTACACACACACACACACACATATACATATATACACATGTACATAATTCATAGTCTGCCTTTATTCATTCCCGTCGCCACCCCGCCACACATGAAATAATAACCCCCTTCCCCCGCATGTGCGAGAGGTAGCGCTAGGAAAAGACAACAAAGGCCACATTCGTTCACACTCAAGTCTCTAGCTGTCACGTATAATGCACCGAAACCACAGCTCCCTTCCACATTCAGGCCCCACAGAACTTTCCATGGTTTACCCCAAACGCTTCACATGCCCTGGTTTAATCCACTGACAGCACGTCGACCCCGGTATACCACATCGTTCCAATTCACTCTATTCCTTGCACGTCTTTCACCCTCCTGCATGTTCAGGCCCCGATCACTCAAAATCTTTTCCACTCCATCTTTCCACCTCCAATTTGGTCTCCCACTTCTCGTTCCCTCCACCTCTGACACATATATCCTCTTTGTCAATCTTTCCTCACTCATTCCCTCTATGAGGCCAAACCATTTCAAAACACCCTCTTCTGCTCTCTCAACCACACTCTTTTTATTACCACATATCTCTCTTAACCTTTCATTACTTACTCGATCAAACCACCTCACACCACATATTGTCCTCAAACATCTCATTTCCAGCACATCCACCCTCCTCCGCACAACTCTATCTATAGCCCACGCCTCGTAACCATATATCATTATTGGAACCACTATTCCTTCAAAAATACCCATTTTTGCTTTCCAAGATAACGTTCTCGACTTCCACACATTCTTCAACGCTCCCAGAACTTTCGCCCCCTCCCCCACACTATGATTCACTTACGCTTCCATGGTTCCATCCGCTGCCAAATCCACTCCCAGGTATATATATATATATATATATATATATATATATATATATATATATATATATATATATATACACACACACACGATCAAAGGCAGCATTATTTCTGGGCAAGCATATCTTACATTTTTCAACTGCCTGATCACCATAAGCTTGGAAAGGCAATGTTGAATAAACAAAATGATGACGTGATATACAAAGACCATGTTAAACCATCCGATCAAATGAGACCATGGTGTCACAGTGCACATAATGCCTAAGACGGGAATAACCAATAAAATAGAAGATGAATATACGGCACAACTTTTCAACTGACAGATCACAACATGGTGTTGTAATTTAGGCTATTCCCAGCGCCTCAATGCTGGCTGTCTAACACTGAGCCAAGTTTCATTTCATTCTTTGCAGATAATACAGATACTCAAGTAAGTATGAATATCACTGGGAAACTACAAAATGACAAAAAACAACGTCTTCTGCTGGAAAACCATAAACGACTTGCTTTTCCTCCGATATGGGAAGAATGAAGCAATTAAGGGCAGTAGGCTATATAAAACCGGATGGGCCTGCCGGATGCGGCTTCCAAAAGCTTGGTCGACCAACGTCCCAATCCAACAAACTGTTTAAACGTGAAAACCCAAGAAGACTTCACCAAGTACTCACAGCATCATATCACGATTGAACAATGTGGAAGAAAAAATGGAGGAATAATGTCTCAAAACTTTATCTCTAGAGGAAAAGTAGCATCTGCCTCTTCCAAAAAGATGATACAATGAATGAATATTTCTTACCTTCAAGAGTTAATACCCTCATGAATGAAATGCTGCTTTGTACTAACATAAACTTACAAGGCGGGTGTAACTGAAGAGTTAGCAGCATTCACAGATCTTTCATGGCCCATGCTGACGTGGAAAAGGATCTGAACTCCTGAAAGCAACGAAATTACTGAAGCTAAACGGCAGAGGTATGTGATCCTTTACACTTGACAGATCCTGAGGGGCAAAGTCCTCAACCTACAATACAAAATAACATACTATTGGCACGATAGGCATGGAAGACTAAATCATGAGTTAGAAAAAAAAAAAGTAAAAGCGACGAGCTTAAAAAGAGAAAAATACCTTGAAAATCTGGGGTCCAAGTCCAATAAAAAAATTGCCTATTGTCATCAGAAACACTATGGGGTGTACAGTAGAAGAGAAATCTTAGGACCTGCATAAACATTCACAAAGTGATAGCTACGCGAGCCGCAGCTTCCAATAGCATGATCGACCAACAAACCAATTCAGCAGCTTCCAATAGCATGATCGACCAACAAACCAATTCAGCAGCTTGATCTCAGACAAAGTTGTGTAGGCAAAGATCCTTCGAAGACTAAACAAGAAATACGCCCAGTAGTTTTAATTTTTGATGGCATCATTCCGTGCGGTGAACAATTCTTGCACATTTTCCTACAATTTCGCCTCTTGAAAGGTGATGTTAGCTCACAACAGTATACTTTCTAAAGTCGAAGATGGTTGGTGAAAATAATAATGCGAAACTTGGGAGAGTAAAGCGATAAAACCAATAACGACAGTTTCCCGAATGTTTACATTTACCAAGCAAGAATACCATCTACTTAACCTTACGTTTAACATTAGATCCCAAGCCTTGTAAATAATTCTAACCACAAATAAGGAAGACCCGGCATGGTACAGAAGGGGAAAACAGATATACATAAAACCTCCGAAAGAATGCTAAGTTCCATCAACACGTTAGAAACATTATAGATGAACCAGAGGAAAAAAACTAACTACATAGATATTTTTTACAGAGCGCACCTGATCAAGCACGCCAGCAGCGGAAGAACCGCAGCCTCATACAGCCTGAGTGATCAATGAAGCCTCAACTGGGCTTCGTCTGAGACAGCTCGGGAAGAAGATAAACCTCTGAAGTCGACTAAGACAAACGCATGGTTGGGCTTTATCTTGCGTTGTCTTTGGAGGTATTCTACCCCCTTAGCTCGGGCTACGTACAAGCTGCTGAGTTCCAAAGGAAGTCACGACCCCCAGGCCTGTTGGTCTAGTATACTTTGCAAATAATCATTCGGGAATTCTTGAATTTCTCCACTTGTGTACCCCATGCTGTTCCTGACAGGAGCAGGTTTTGAATAGTCTATGGGCACCAGATGTTCAACTGAGGTATTTTCTGTTTATAGTACCTTATGACGTTAGGAGTAATATCTTATATTTTTGCACGTCGTCTACTAGTGGGTCATTATTTTTTCATAGGTTGGGAGCATACCTTCTAGAATTCACTTAATGCTTATAACAATATACCTCTCATGCGCTCCACTGGGTACTTATGGGTCAATAAATTTGGAGATATTACTTTGTCGCCCACTGTCCAAGAGTGCCCACGCAGTGTTCACGTCTAATCATTAAAGGTTTCAAACACTTTGAACGACCAGAGGGCAGCAGTCGTGCAGCTTGGTCCCACGCCAATGATATTAGCACAGGCGAATATAACAAAGTCTACAAGAAATCTTCTGAGGCCTACGTTGTCCAACAACCAGAAATGTCTGAATTACTTTAAGCAGAACGCGACCACCTGTATGTCTTTTTATTCCGGAGTCTGGCATTTCTGAACTTATCTAAAGAGAAAAAAAAAAAAATCACAGCTTCCAAGCAATGGAACATCGAAGTGTAATTTCATCAATAACTTAGTTATGTGCTCTTAATATATATATATATATATATATATATATATATATATATATATATATATATATATATATATACACACGAGTGATTCGGAAACTAAAACTGAAAAAAACATACAGCTGGATCTTACAATAATATTCCAGCAGAAAAGTGGCTTCGTGCGGGGCTACCACAATTCCCGAATTTCAAACCCTACCATCTGTTAACTATAAATGCAATGGTACTGGGTCTGTAAAGCATGTTCAATCACTCCTGTATAATGATGAAACTATAATCCTCAAACAAATATATCCCAAAGTGTAATAGCAAACCATACTTAACTTGAACCTCTCCATTGCTGAAACCTTCAAACAACTCTGCTTGCTTACCTACATTTCTTCATCCTTACACAGAACATTCACAGTTACACAAATTACAAGTACCCATAATCCTTTCTGCCTCTCTAGAATTAGTATGGCAATGGACAGAGATATCCTGCAATAATAATAATAATGAAAATCCAACTGGACAAGGAAAATAAGAAAAAAAAAAAAATCAACTCGGCTGAGGTAGGAACATTCTTAAGAAATGAAGTCACACGCTAAATACATCGGAAACAAGTCATTTTAACGCCAGAGATACCACAGTTTTTGGGGTGACGATTTCTGAAGACATTACTTTTAAAGGAATAAAAGAACTGCCGTATCCTGAAAGATGTTAAGGTGCGTACTGACAACTTTCAAAACAAGAAACCCAATGATGACACTACTCGAAGCAATTTTTCCATTCCAACTGGATAACTGCGGTGTGATGATAATATTTCATGCAGCTGGAAAAATGCTTAATATCAAACATATGGAATGCACCAAAAGAACTTGCCCCTAACTTGCATACAAATCAATACTTTCTGGAATGAAACTGCGTAGAAAGTGTATATCAAATCCTATACGGGAAAAGACAAACGTATGATAGAGGGCCCCATGTCTGTTCACCCTACCACTAGTAAATATAAGTGTCACCACAAGAGGACCTGGTATCTCCTTAAAGAACTAGAAAATTTTCCCTTCGATAACAGACCAATCAAGTTGAAAAAAGACCAGCAACAAACTGGCAGACATGGCGTTCGCTCACCATGAAAGCTTTTTCCTACATTTATGCACTGAGTACTGCAGTACTACCATAAGTTTACCTTCCAAAAACTTCGGAAGTCTTCTACCTCCAATGCTCCAGCTATGAGCTAAAACGATGGTCGAACAAGTTGTTGGAGGTCACAGGGCCCACACAGTTATCACACCCTTGGTGGCCTTGAACCTGTAAGCTATGCTTGTAAAATTCTAATCCTGGCTATGAATAACATGTAAACTGGTTCCCCAAAAGAGGGGGAGAAAACTTATAGTTCAAATGATCAACAATTTCAGTGCAAACACCCTAGGCCACCTACACACTATCAGGCCGAGTGCTAAACGCGCTTTTGAACAATCTTGTAAAAGAAATAAAAGAAAACTATGACTTTCCTCCGAATCAACTCTTCATTTAATCGACACTCAAATACTCTTGACATTTAAGGAAACTGAAGAAGTGAAACCGAGAGCGGGTCTTAAAATAATGCCAGGTCATTAGTGGAATTCAGTATTTCTGTATTTAACAAATCAAACATTGAGTGGATAAGTCAATTTCTTAACACGTACAAATTGGTAAAGCAAATGAAAAACTGGGAACGACTGAAAACACCGTGGCTGTACTCTCTCGAGCGTATATCACTGACACTTGCAAAATCCTAAAAGGCATGGTCCCAAACAGTCAGTCTAAAATACTTACCAATTGGCATGACGTGGAAGACTGTAAAACGCTACCCCTAAAACACATACACCTTAAACATCTAGGGTCCAAAACTATTCAACACGAAGCCTACAACCACCAAATTTAAGAAGGGTCTGGGCAAATATTCACTTGTATAACGTACTAACTGGGCTGTGATGGTAACGTGGATCTGCAGGAAGCGACTTCAAAAAGCCTCGTAGACCAACAACCCAATCGGCAAAAGCAGCTTAAGCCAAACTCTAGACCTCTCAGGACTACTCCAGGTACACCTTACAGCCTTCCCTATGATAACTTATCATACGTGTACCACAAGGTGACTTTGGAGGTCTTCTACCCTTATAGTCTATCCTAAAATGCCTTTAGAAGTCCTCTACCTCTACAGCATAAGTGCAAGCTGTCGAGTTGGGTCGCTGGTCGAACAAGCTATTGGACGCCGCGGAACGCAAGCCAACATAACCACTGGTTGGGCTGATACACCTCACAACAGTTGTTCTGTGATCTCTGCACCTACATCATTCATGCCTATGTCAAATGAGTCTAATGCCAGACTGGCAGTTAGGTGGTTTTTCGTAAATTGTACAGTAATACCATCTACTCTCTACAATGTATCATCTTTGTGTGTGTTTTTACCTAACTGTGCTGCATTGGGAGGGAGCTGTAGACTCATGGAGAGAAAATGCTGAAGTAGAAAATGTTCAATGGTAAAGAAAATTCCAGAGAACGCCTGAAATAGTTGGGGCTGTACTTCCTGAAACGCAAGAGGGAGAGGTACATCTTCATCTTTATCTGGAAAATCCTAGAGGGCATGGACATCACCTTATATCGGAAATAACTTCGTACTTTCATGGCAGGTATGGAAGACTGTAAAATGCTGCCACTGAAATCCAAAGGTACAATACGCAGAAAAAGGGAGCACCTGAAAAAATACGGGGCCTAGGCCTTTTCACCACCTTACCATCAACCATTAGATACACCATGGTATGTAAAAAGGAGAATCTTAAAAGCGCCCTGGACAAATACATACCATGAGCACCAGACCAGCCAGGTTGTGAGTGTTACGTGGGCCTGCGGGCTGCGGCTTCCAACAGCTTGGTCGACTAACGACCCAATGCAGCAGCCCGGACCCATCCCGGGCTGTGGGGGTAGAAGGCTCCCAAAGATTATAAAAAATCACATAACCATCATCTGGTCCTATAACTTGAACTTTTATTACATAGCTTATAAAACGTCTGTACGCTGTCCACATCCACAATTTCATCATTCAGTTCATTCCATTCTTCCACAACTATTACATTATAAAAGAACTTCTTTACATCTAACTTTTCCTTCTTACTTTCAAGTTATGACCTCTGGTTATTCTGTCACCGTGTTAACTGTGATTTGTGTGTTATGGGGAACGTTATACACTCGTGTTGTCTAGTCTCTTAACCATGCACATAACATACCATCTTTATTCACTGTATGCATAAACACACACACACACATTCCAGCAGAAACCAAGTATCCATTTATTGACAAGCACCGAAGGGACGATGAACAGCTGGGTTGCCTTTGGGCCGAATGCCATGCCTTGAATTCGAACCCAGGCAGGTTAGTGCTTGACTCAAGCTTACTAGAAGAAAGTTTATCATTTGGGTAGCTCGGTCTCCTACCCTTTATATATAAGAATACACACATAAACACATCTTGCCCTAAGTCAGACATTCATTTATCGACCAGCCACGAGGGGAGGATGAACATTTAGGGTGGCTGTAGGCCGACTGCCGCGCCCACGACTCGAACCCTTCAAGGTCTGCGACGTTAACTATCCAATGGAAGCCCGTACATACATATCTGTCCACGTATGGTTACTATTAGTGATGCGAGGAGAGTTTTACAATTGCGTAGGTTGATCTCTTAACCATGTCTTTCAAAAATACAGAAAAAAATACTGTATACACACACACACACACACACACACCTAGCTATAGCCTGGTCCCAATTATCAATCAGCCCCAAGGGAGGATGAACACCTAGGTTGGGTGTGGGCTGACAGCCGCGCCCAGGATTCACACCAATGCGACCCCAATATCCCAGGAGGGCCTGTGCCGACTCATGGTGTGTGTGTGTGTGTGTGTGTGTGTGTGTGTGTGTGTGTGTGTTTTATTTTGTACTCCTGGCTACCAGCCAAATTACTACAGAGTCACTTGCCAAATAGAACAATTCAAACTCTTAAGTTTCATTCCTAGTTTACAAATCCTACAGGTAGCCTGCTAGCCGCCTTCATCCGATTTACGAAAGCTTATTAGTAAACTACTTATGTCCGTCAGTTACGGGGAAGCTGATTTTAAATTTTGAGTTTTTATATGTAACTTGCCTGTGGAAAAGCTGTCCTCACCACGTCCAACTTTTCCTTATACCTAAACACGTTAAAAACAAGTAGCAATAACTTCAAATATATCCCTCTAACTAACTATGAACATAAAAGAAAAACATGAAAGATTCAAGGGCTAATTTATTACGTGTAAACCTGTTGAAAAGCAGTGATATAAAATGGTAAGATATATAACACTACCCGAACATTACATATATATAATACAACAAATATGTAGCTCTAGTGAGTTGCACCACCTTTATCCGGAAAGGAAATTTCTGAAGAATATGCAGTAACTGATCTCAAGAGATTCTGATGTCAAAAGTCTCTGATTCACATATCTTTATGATCAGGTGCTATGGGGGGAGCTTAGTTCCATACTCCACCTCTTAAGTGGTCACTAGGCCAAATGAAGGATTATACAAAGTTGCAATAAATCATTCATTAAGGTTATACTGGACACAAGGCTACACACCACAAAAGTTCTAAGTTTTACATAAGTTTTAATTCTAAACTTAAGTGCAATGTTAAATTTTGAAAGGGTGTGAGCATAAAGCAAACATTGGAAGAGTAGAATGTGACGTATTACTCCTAAGTACGTACTTACCCAACATATTCAGCAGAAGTTGTCATGGGTAGATAAAGTGGGAACCATGATAAGGGCGCCCGCCAGCGCACTCCCTAACAAAATCATTACAGGTAGCACTTATGATCAGTCTTCAGTTTTAAGCAAAAGTACGCAAACACAAAATAAAAGTTGAGCAACACAGTTTCTGTGTACTTTGGATGATGCTAGATAGCGCAGTATTGGGTTCACTAATACTGGGAGGGAAAAATCTTTGTTACACCTGTCTATGTTCGTGTCACAATACACAAATGTCATATAGTTCTCCTCCTTTAACAATCTAGCAGAAGTTTTTAGTTTGTTTTTTTTTTCTTTTCGAAATTAGTCTCGTTGATATATAGGTCTATGATCCACGCACCAGATCAGGTATTCACCACAGAAAGTCTTGTGGTTCTTACAAAAGCACTACGATAACTGAAGACTACAGAGTTCTGCAAAGGTTCATGAGGCAAAATCACACCTCTCTAGTCTCTTAAACTTTTTATATGAAGTCTCCCACTAGTTTCCAAACGTTACACATACGTGGTCACTAGGCCCAATGAAGGATTATACAAAGTTGCAATAAATTATTCAATAAATAATGTAATCCCAGAGTCTAGGCCACAACCAGGTGTTGTAATCCAGCTCCAACACAGCTGGTACACAATGATGGTACAGGAAGAAGGTTTGATGGTACAACTTGTCCACCACCACCACCTTCTCTCAGTGACTTGGCACCATCGCCTCCTTTCTCACACTCCGCTCACTACCATTATGGAAACATTGCACTTCATATCACCTTTCATGACTAAAGTAGACACTGTGCTATCACATCCGCACATTATCACTAAGGAATTCGCCCAATTTGGGGCAAAAGCAGCATATTTTATCACAAGTATGCGCGATCACCATCTCTTCACATCGTTCGTCAAACACTGGCGAGTCGAGCACTGACGAGCAGAACTTCGGAGCGAAATCCAGCCTTCACGACCAGGGTCTGATAAAATTAGTTTCTCGTTCAATGTATCACAATGATTCGTTTTCCTCAAGAATTCCTTAAAGAGGGTATGCGAACATAATGTATCTAAATTGCATCTTATTTTTGGAATAGAAAGTAGTAGTACTGAAAGCGTTTTTGACGTTTAATTACATAAGGAAAAACAATGAATATAAGAAAATAAAGGAAAATGATCGAATCAAAAAGAAAAATTTTGAAATATAAAGAAATAAGTCACTTGTTTATCCCAGTGGGGTTCGTGAGTCGCTGTAGAAGGCCCCCGCCGCCGACTTCAAATGTACTTGTTGCCACACCGGTTTTACTTTCATTGGGTGATACAATTCCACTTACTGTTATTTTCCTGTTTTTTAGAGATCAAAGAGTAAACTTTATCAAATTATTATCAAGCAGTCATAGAAGAAACGTTTATCACACTATTCAGCAAGAAATTAATAATAAGTTCAACGTTAATTTTACTTTCATTGGACCAGTTTCCGTGGAAGATCCCATTTTCTATGAATGTGTGCCTGAGTTTGGTTAGATCACCTCATGATGGTCTACTTGCTTTAATTATATGTTTGGTGCCAAGTTCTGGGTAAATTCTATCACTTTCCATACCAACTATTCTTGCATAACGTTGATAAGGACTAAATAAAACGGGAAGAGTATTCTGAATACAGTACAATAATTCTAAAGTTCTGCTCTTCCCTTGCTACTTAGAGAAACTGCGTTCGGTGCTATAGAAGGTCTTACCAACGAAGGGTTGATATTCATTAATTTCTAATCACGATTACAGGGAAAATCAAGGACTTGTCACTAGCCAATATTTCATTAATCCTGAACAAAAGTGACTAGATATTTGCAGAGAAGCTACATGAGACGTGTATGAAACCTGTGAAACAGTACATGAGTCACCGAGAGGGTATCTATGAATAAAACCTTAATAAATAATCATTCTCGTATGAAAATATATTACGGATTAAGTAACTGATGAGGCTTATGGGGCTTAGTTTTGCGTTGTGCCCTTCCTAACGCAATAAAGATAAGATACTAAGAAGATTTTGTGTGCAAATAGAAATTTGCTCGAATGAATTATCAAGTGATGAACCTAATAACGTAAAATGATTAAAAGAGCAACATAAACAAGAACAAGAACACAATGATAACAAGAATAATAAATAATAAGTTAATAATAATAATGATAATAATAATAATAATAATAATAATAATAATAATAATAATTCACCAAAACAAAAATATAAACAAGCAGCTATCGAGTGTTAAATACTTTCTGTGCACCAGAAACGAGAGCTGTCCCCCTACACCCTCCTCTGCCAGCGAGGCAAATCACACCATCACCAACTTATGCTCGTCACACCATAAACCAACACAGTGCAACATAACAAAGAATACTGTCAGAACACCATACCGCCCAACTCAAGACATCACACCATCATGCAACGTAGCACATCACACATACCGGTCCACCCCACATGCCATCACAACCTTAAAGAAGACACTACCAACCAAGCCGAGCCCAGTGCTTCATCGGCCAGCCTACATGCTACACCACCACCACCAGCATCCTACAGCCATCACGTAACATCAAAATACTCTTTCGCACATCGCACCACAACTCAACCTTACACAGATTTCACTCTTACTTAATCTGAAATAGCACACCACCCCTCTAGTCATAGTACATCAGACAAGCTAGCTGAGTCATACGCACTATAAACTGCCGTGGCACATTGTTACAACACCCCAGAAAAAGACGCCACCAACCACCATCGAGCAACATTAATGCACGACCACCACAGAGCTTTCATCACCAAACCTTGTACACCATACCACAAACCAGCCCACCACACCTGCACAAACATCTCATCACAAGACACCAATCAAACTGTTTGATCATATCAAAACATCAAACCAACAACCCATAATACCTAGTCCAACACGTTACACAACACGTACCAACTCACTCCACCATCATCCAACGTAGGTCCTCACACCACCAACCAGCCTGGCATATCCAACTCTCAGCAGAGTTCTGTCTGGCACATGAAACACCCATTCAACCACACATGTCATATCACATGAAACAGCCCAGGTCAACGAAGTACTATACAACATACCACATCACATCCCCAAATGCTTAGCACATATCGACAATCTGGCACTCTACACACCATCAAACGCAACCCTGAATGCCACCAAACATATTAACATACCACAATACCGTCCAAGATGATACACGGCATCATCAACCAATATGACACAACATACCATTACTTAGCACGGCATATCAGACAGAAGCAGCCACCAACACAGGGAGCAAAGTACATCAATACCGCCACACAGCCTGCTACATGGAAAGGCGGTCCAGCACAACACACCATCACCGACCGCAGACACACCAACCCTTAATGACACATTACAACATCCCAGCCATTGCGTAAAACACATCAAATCTATTCAACAAAATATTCTTAAGTCTGACATAACACTCTCATATGGCCTGCAAATCACACCATCGCTCATCCTCATACACCATGCTGTCCCTCATACTAGAATATCACACCATCCTGCATGAACACCATAGGTTTGTGCCTGACGAACCATGCTAGCTAACAGCTTGACACTGCGCCATCTAAAGCCTTGCACACCACACCATACTTCACTGCAGCGCCGTCCATCAGGGCATATCATCCCAGCCACTGATGGAGCACATTACATTATTGCTCAATGTACACACGCCAACATCCACCAAGGCTCAACACACAATCGTATACCTCGCTAGCCCTCGGTGTAGCACATCACGACCTACACCCACCAAGGTACACCTAACGCATCATATCCCCATCATTTCACACCACCAACCAGCTTGCTAAATTAAACAATCTTCTAAGTCTGGCACATGACATCATCACCCAGCCTAGCCCAACACTAATACCCAGACCCGTACGCACCACACCATTACCCAGCCTGGCTCACCACACCACCAACAGATTGGCTTACCACGCTACCAACTGACCTGCCTCACCATACCACCAACTAACCATGGATCACCATACCACCAACAGAGTGGCTCACCACACAACCAACTAACCTGGCTCACCATACCATTAACCAGGCAGCCTCACCACACAGCAAGCCAGCCTGGCTCAACACACCATCAACTAACCTGTCTAGCTCAGTGCACCACCAAACAGCTTGGCTCACCACGCCACCAACATGTCTAGCTCATTACAACTCCAAACATGTCAAGCTCAGTACACCACCAAACAGCCTGGCTCATCACACCACCACCAAGTCTGGCTCAGTACATTACCAGCCAACCTGGTTCACTACACCATAAACTAGCTTGGCCCACCATATCACAAACCAACCTGACTCATCACACCATATACCAGACTGGCTTACCACACCAACTAACCTGGCTTACCACACCAACTAACCTGGCTTACCACATCAACTAACCTGGTTTACCACAACACCAATAAGCCTAGCTTAGTACGTCACCAACCAGCCTGCCTGGCTTACCACACCACAAATCAGCCTGGCTCACCACATCACAAACCAGCCTGCTTCACCACACCACAAACCAGTATGCCTCACCACACCATTTACCAACCTGGCTCACCACACCACAAACCAGACTGATTCATCACACACCACCTAACCTGGCTCACTACACTACAAACTAGCCTGGTTCACCACACCACAAACCAGTCTAATTCATCACGCACCAACTAACCTGTCTCACTACACCACCAACCTGCCTGGCCCTCTGCATCACAAAACCAGGGTGGTTTACCACCCACCAACCTGCCTAGCTCACTACGCCAAAGCAGGCCGGCGCACCGCGCCACCAACTAACTTGGCTCATGACACCAGCCAGCCTGGCTCACCACACCACCAACCAGCCTGACTCACCACACCACCATCCATCCCAGCTCAGCACCACCAAAAAGCTCAGCTCATGACTACAAACCAGTATAGCCTAGCTAACTATAAACCAGTCCAGCTCAGCAAGCTGTCCCAGCGCAGCACACTACCACTAAGCCTAGCTCAGCAGGCCTTCAACTACTCTAGCTACCATCATCAAACAGCCCAGTTCAGCACAACAATATCCATCCTGGCTGAGCACCCAAACCAACTAGCACAGCTCAGAACAACCAACCAACCCGGTCCAACACCACCAACCAGCCCAGCAAAGCACATCACAAACCAGTATACGTAGTTCAGCACACCGCCAAATAGCTCAGTTAAACACCAACAACCAGCCTAGCTCAGCATCAACAAGCATACAAGCTCAGGACACCACCAACTAGCCCAGCTTAGCACTAACAACCAGCAAGCTATCAACTACCCCAGCTGAGCACAGTATCAATCAGTTCAGCTCAGCACACCATCATCCTCCCTGGATCAGCGTCACCACTAATGCTGAGGGGAACACAACCAACCAACCCAGCTCGGCAAACTACCACCTAACCCACCTCAACACACAATCAATCAGCCTGGATCAGCATACCACCACCCAGTCCACCCAAGCACCAACAACTAACCTATCCCAGCATCACCAAACAGCCCATCTCAACGTACTTAGCAAAACATTAGCCAGCTGAGCTTAGCATCTTCATCCGGCGCAGTGCAGCACAACACAACCCAACCTGGCTCATCACCACCATCAACTAGCCCAGCTGAGTACGCGCAACCAGCCCAGCTCAGCACACCATCAACCAGTCGAACTCAGCACCGTAAACCACAGCATTCACCACTATCAACCACCCCAGCAAACATACTACCACTTAACGTAGTTCAGCACACAATCAACCAGACTTATCCAGCACTATCAACCATCCCAGGCCAACACCATCATACCACCTGGCTAAAAGCACCACAACCAACCAACCAAACTCAGAACACGGTCTCCCAGGTCAGAACACAGATCGTCCTAGTATACCACCAACCAGCTTAATCCAGAACCACCAACAGCACAGCTCAGCACACCACCAAACAGCCTAGTTCAGCACAAATACAAGCAGCCCTGGGACCTCGGGATCATCAACCAATCCCAGCTCAGCACCACCAACTAACCCAGCTCAGCACACTACCATCCAGCTTGGCTCAGCACAACTATGAACTAACACTGCCTCCCAGCCAAGCTTTGCTCAGTGCAACACAACCTAGCCCCGCTTAGCTCAGCACAATCACCCAGCCTACCTCAGCACACCCACTATCTATCCTGGTTCAGTACCACCACCACCACCAGCCAACACATACCGCACACCACAAACCAGCCAAGCTCAACACCACCAACCAACCAGCTCAGCAACACCACAAACCAACCCACTCCAGCACCAACAACATCAAGCCCAGCTAAGCGCCACTAACAACCAGCTTGGCACAACACTAACAACCACCAGCCCAGCTAACCACCACCACCCAACATGTGAGATTATACTGTCTCTGAAATCAGCTCAGTCATATTTATAACTGTACAGGTGTCCTTATACACCCATCTGTTTTGTTAATACGATTCTTGTAAAAGTTGAATAAGAACCATAATAACATTCATTTCCCCTGTGCATAACTTTTGGTATGGCTTGCAACATAAATTTGGCATGGCTTCAATGTAAATTTGACATAGCTACGATTCAATTCCAATTATTTTCATGTCTGACATGTGATTCCGAATGCCCGAGCCTCTAGCATCGCTGAACTAGTGATATGGTGAACAAAATGTATGAAAATACATTTGTACAGCTCATTCAAACGTAAATACTGGAACCTCAACAAAGCTGAGTGGAATAACTTACGAAAATTCTTTTCTGACTTCCCTTGGGTAAATTACTGCCTCTTTGGTGGTGATGCTGCTGTCTCCGCCATACGCATTAGCAGAGGCTATTATTGACAGAATGGAAGCTTTTATCCCCCCCTTTTCCTCCAAACCGTTCCTGTTCTGAGGCCATACAGGCAAGGGATCAAGCACGTCATGTTTGGAGAAACTCCTTCCTCTGACCCTCATTCAGTTGTTATCACTGCCCATAAAAATAATCGTTACAAGCAAGTTATCCGTGAGACAAAGCAATCCCTTATTCAAAGGAAGTGTGATAACGTCTCCTTTTCATCCATTCATAAGTCTTTAGCTGAGGTCATCGCAAACAGTTTCTTTCGGTCAACCCTTTCTTCACTTTTCCGTTCTAACAGTACTATCGCTATCTCCTTCGTAGACAAAGCAACTTTCTTTGGTTCTCGCTTCTCGCCTCTCCTCTAACTTTATTCTGCATGACTCTAACATTCCATCACTCCCTGATGCTCCTCCTCTATTCCTATGCCATTCCCCGTGATCTCTTTTCAAACTGTCCAAAAAGAACCTCTCTCTCCAGACACAAGCAAAGCATATGAACCTAAGGGCATCCATTCCCGTGTACTGTGCTTGCTCGTCTGTTCTGTTTCCTGTTTAAGAACCAGAACTTTTCCTTCTTCCAGGAATCATTCTTTGGTGCATCCCATCCCTAAGAAGGGTGACCGTTTTAACCCCTCCAACAATCGTCCTGCTGCATAGACATCTACCATTTCCTAAGTTTTTGAATAGCTCCCCCTCTCTTGGCTTCCTTCCCTCACTTTGCTCCTTCATATCAAGCTTCCTCTCAGGCCGATCTATCTCCGTGGTTGTTGAGAGATCAACCTCTCCTCCTTTCTCCATGGACAGTGGGTACTCTCAAGGTTCTGTCTTTTCTCCTACGCATTTTCTCCATTTTATCAACGATATCTTTTCTTCTACAAATAACCAAATGTACTCATACGCTGACTACTGAACACATCCATCAATTCTCTTCCCTATGCTCTCAAACAATCTGCTCCTCGTCCCAACAAAATTCCTCAATCACCTTAGATTGGGACAGGATATCTTGGTGGGGTAAATCTAGTTAAGTTTAATGCTTCAAAGACCCAATTCCTGCCCTTCTCTCTTTTGAAAATTCACCAGTTTTCTTCTCTCCTTCGACGGTTCAGTAATTCCACCTCTTGACTCAAAGAACATACTTGGTGTTACTGTAACATTCACACTATCTTGAAAACCCCTCATTACGGTTATAGCTAATTCTGCTTCTAAAAAAAGAAGAAAAAAAAACCCAGTTGCTCCATTTGTACAAGGGATGCGTCCTTATATGGAATAATGCTCTCACATCTGGAGTGGCTCTAGGTCTGCAACCATACTCGACAGAGTTGGGTCGAAACCGGTCCGACTTATCAACTCTCCCAGTTTAACTTTAAAATCTAACCCATTTGCCCTACGCCGCAATGTTGATTCTATAGGTATCACTTTGGTTCATGCCATCGAGAGCTGGCTGCTTGTGTGCTCCTCCTACTAGCTAGACCAGGTAACACTCGGCAAGCTGCTGTGTCACATAATTACTGTGTGGCCACTAGCATCTCAAGGGTAGGCCGTTTTGATAACTGTTTCTTACCTTACACCTCCAAGCTTTGGAACTCTCTACCTACTCACGTCTTTTCCAATAACCATGACTTTTTTTCACTTCCTCCAAAATTCGTAAATACTTTCCCTTGTCTATTCTTTTCCCCTTCATTACCCTCTTCATATCTCAATTGCGGCATAGGAACATGACATCACCACCATCACCTAGCATGGGAACACCACACCCACCACTATGCAGGTAATCTCATCATCCAGCAGGTCAACACACCACCATCTAGCATAGGATGATATCATCACCATCCGACACAAGTCATCACACAATCATTACACCACCATCCAGAGTAGGGGTAACAAATTACCACTCAGCACTGGGTCATAACACTACCAACCGACACACGTCATCACACCACCAACCAACACACGTCATCACACCACCAACCAACACACTTCATTGCACCACCAACCAACACACGTCATCACACCACCAACCAACACACGTCATTACACCACCATTCAACACGGGTCATCACACCACCAACCAACACACGTCATTACACCACCATTCAACACGGGTCATCACATCACTACGTAGTCTACATGGTACGAGTCTCATGGTACGAGTGAGGTTGTACTTCGATGATTTGGAAATTGGTTGTTTGACCTTAAACAAAGAATTGTGATTAATGATCAAGCCTCAGAATAGTTAGACGTAACAAGTGCTGTGTCACAAGAATCAGTACCAGTTTTCTTTCTTCATCTAAATTAATGATACAGATGATGAGCTGCATCATAAGATATCGAAAGTCGAGAACTGGGCAACAGATCTACAACAGAAACTGAACGTCTGCGGCTTCAAAATGACATAAACAAATGGACGGACTGGGCGCACAGGTGGTTAAATGAATTCTAATATAGATATGTCGTAAATTCTACTATCGTTAGTTAAAATGAAAAGGCAGACTATATAATAATTTTTCTGTTGAGTTACAAAGGGCAAAAAAGGAAAAAAAAAAAGAAAAAAAGACGTGGGTGTAATTATCTCTGGTGATATAAAGCCAAGTAATGCACAAAAACAGCAAAATAAGCGAACAAAATTCTTGGATTCATTGGCAGGGCTTTCGAACTGAAGGTTAGTGAAATTATCCTCACTCTATACAGGTCACTGTTGCGTCACCGTCTTGAATACTGTATTCATTGTGTCACCCTGTTTAAGGAAAGACACAGAATGCTGGGAGTACAGAGACGAGCTACCACGATGATTCCTGGACTTGGAAGCAAATCCTGTGAGAGCCGAATACATGACTTAAATTCACTTGAAAAAAAAAGAAGGTTAAGAGCTGATCTAAAACAGGTATTCAAAATTCTCAATGACTTCGATAATCTTGATCTTAAAATGCTACTTCAGGATAAACTTGTCTGATTCCACTTCTGGTAATGGATACAAACTCGCAGGCAAGCGTTTTACCGTGAATGAGCCATAGTAGTTCTTCTTCAACAGGATTGTTAACATTATTATATAAACATTATATTATACTCAATCGCCGTCTCCCGTGTTAGCGAGGTAGCGCAAGGAAACAGACGAGGAATGGCCTAGCCCACCTACACACACATGTATATACATAAATGCCCACACAAGCACACAAACATACATGTACATTTCAAAGTATACATACATAGACATATACATATATACACATGTATATATTCATACTTGCTAATTTCAACCTCTCTCTCTCTCTCCAGCGAGGTAACGCCAGGAAAAGACAAAAAGGTCACATTCGTTCGCACTCAGTCTCTAGCTGTCCACACTCTGTCTCTAGCTGTCATGTGTAATGCACCGAAACCACAGCTCCTTTTCCACATCCAGGTCCCACAAAATTTTCCATGGTTTACCCTACACGATTCACATGCCTTGTTTCAATCCACTGACAGCACGTCGACCCAGGTATACCACATCGTTCCAATTCACTCTATTCCTTGCACTCCTTTCACCTTCCTGCATGTTCAGGCCCCGATCGCTCAAAATCTTTTTCACTCCATCCCTCCACCTCCAATTTTGGTCTCCTTGTTCCCTCTATCTGACACAATATCCTCTTTGTCAGTCTTTCCTCACTCACTAAGTAAAATAGCTAAAACCAGTACCAGAAATACATGTAAGCAAAGACTTGGCAAGTACTTTGCTTTGAATCACGACTGACATTAGTTGCGCTTACTCACCTATTTGAAAAGTTTCCAAGCTTTTTCTCTTTGAAAAATCTGTATGTCTTGCTACTCCTACCACACTAATCCACGAGTTTCTGTTCGCTTCCAGTGTCTCAAACAGCCTCAAAAGGACCCAGTGGTCTGTTGCTATTTGTGTTCCTTTGTATAAATCACTATCTTTCATGGTGTATTATACCATCATCCATCCTAGCACATCATATCACCATCCAGCCCGGCACATCACACCACAACCCAACCAAGGCCTGGCACATCACATCACACCAGCCAGCAAATTACATCATTACAAAGCTTGTCATATCTCCACCTATCAACACCACAACCAAGGCCTGGCACATCACATCCCACTAGCCAGCAAATTACATCATTACAAAGCTTGTCATATCTCCACCTATCAAATCTCAACCTAGGGAGGCATATCAAATTACCATACAGGTTTTCACATCATATTACCTTTCAGCTTGACACACCACATTTCCGTCCATCACATTACCACCTATCCAGAACGCATCACACCGACACCCAGTCTGGCACATCACCTCAACATCCATCCTGGTAGCAACATCCATCATATTACATCCCACCATTCGCATATGTGCACATCAAAAGTGCCTTTTATCCTCACACCAAACAAGATAGTTGGCAGATCACAGTAACGTCCATCCTGAAACCTCAATCCGTCCCTCCAAAGCACAGCCTCACTCATCACATCTCCGACACACACTGGCACGTCACACCATAACAATGAGCAGTCTGGCATACGACACCAAACAGCGATACATGACATGACTAATGTAGTGTCATTAGCAACGATGCCATCAATTTTCGAGCGTTTGGTGGCGACATCAGTCACAGGTCGCCACACCTGACTACTGTGATCATCGCATTAAGCCAGTGACACTAACCTCAGACTGACTTAAAGCAGAGAAGTAAGGCAGCCACTCTCAAACTTAACGACAGAAGGCACGTCTGCACAGACGTGGTGACGACATCAGCCTGGTGGCGATGCCCACACAATCACTCAATTGACGCCTTACGGTGTGGCTGACCCTCACTGCTTCAGATCCCCAGCATCACTGAGGGTAAAACAGTCAAGGTGTCGACTTAACTTAGACCACAATGCCAGCTGGTGCGAGAAACGTCATAGCAATGTGCCTCCTGAGTCAAGGATCCCTTTCGGGCTGCTGCACCGTCAGTAGAGGTCCACCATGTAACACCAGGCTTTCCTCCCCTTTTGGCAAGGCCCTGTGGTGCCTTGTCTTCCATAGCTCCTTTAGTAGAACTCCCGTGGCTTATCATCTCCACCCGTCTCTAGAAGCAGCTGGAACTATGGAACTTACAGCTTAGCCCTTGCGCAGCTCAAAACACAAATGGCAACTGCCCACCGACTCGGGACATCAGCTCGCCTCTCCCTTCCGCAGATGCATCACGACAGCCACGCACTTATCTTACGGGACGCCTGTCTAACCTCCTACATCTACGCCTGCATTACGAGACTCCTACCAAGGCTGCCACCATCATCTTACCTCTCCTTCTTACTATAATCCTGCACCTCCAATAACATCTTGCCGTGAGCTACAACACCCATGTCCATTACTTAATAAAACATTGTTATTGTTATTACTCGCATTTTCATACCAGTCTCATAGTCCTATACCAAGCACCAAAGACGTCAGACACACAACACGAGCAACCCGTGCAACTGCACAGCCTGAACATCAGTCTTTTAGAGTCTGGAGAACCACATCCAAAGATCTGACCCATCACATCACTACTGAGTTTGGCACATCAATACCGTCGCTGAGAGCATCACACACCACAGACTGGCACATTTCATCCCTAAACTATCAAATCACACCACCAGCAACGTAGCAGCTCGTCGCACTACACTACAAAACCATCCAAGTTACCTCATCAACACAATGCCTGGAACATGACACCACATACTCTAACACGTAATACCAGTGCGGTACCCAATGCGTTTTATTTCTTTTCACCATGCACTATATATATATATATATATATATATATATATATATATATATATATATATATATATATATATATATATATATATATCCTTGCCTGAACCAGGTATTCATTATATCGACCAACCCCTAAGGGTGGATGAAGAGCTGGGTTGACTGAGGTCCGACTGCCGCAACCAGGATTCGAACCAATGCGCTTGACCCTAGGCGGCCCGTGAATGCGTCACGGTTAGGAACACTATCCTCTACACCACGGATGATATATAATTACAATACGCTTTCCTATATAATGTCGATTCCTTTGTCACCACACTAGTATATCACATTACCACACATTACCCTAGCAGTTTTCTGTAGGGGAACATTACACTTGTCTTACAACATTATGTCTTACACCATACTACTATGCACCCAAGCACATCACGAAACAGCGCAGCCTGGCAAATCACACCAACACTCACAATACCATATGCCACCCGTCACAACACATCACAAAGCCTCGCCCACCAAAAACACTATTCATGACATCACACAGCCTAGTGCTTCACAAAGCCTGGCATATCTCGCCAACATCATATGCTAGAACACAACACAACCAGGTCCATGACGACTACCTGCACCTTACATTCCCTCACGCCTCGCGAATCCTCACTATGATATAGCCAAACACATCACATGAACGCATCACACACTATCAAAAAGTCTTGATTTATCACAGTACCAGTCAACCTGGAACATCACACCATAACCCACCCTAACAGTTACGACCAACACCTTCCCTAGCATATGACATTATGATCCATCCAATGACATCACTCCTACACCCAATGTCACAATACAGGTTCCAACCGGATACATCACACCACAAACCAACTAAGCACTTCAAACCATCATCCATCCGAACACATGACATCATATCCCAACCTAGCCCATTACACACGACCTGCTACACTGTCTCTACGTTCGTCCTATCCTCGTTCTTATCCAGAAACTAAAAGCTTACCACATTCTTGTACTTAACTGTTTTTAGGAAAAGAATTCTTCCATCCTAAATGAATAAACTCTCAGTACCCCGTTAACTTTTATCCTCAACATTAAAATGTACCTTTACTCACTTCTTGATGAGCCCAATGCATGCTGTAACAGTACCAAGACGGCATGAGATCCGGAAGACGGCAAAGCAGATCTTATCAGAGACTCTCAAACACTCACCAGACACGAGGTGCTATGCAAGTTAGCGCTGGCTAATATCACTCCTGATCTTGTGATTACGTCAGTATGGACGTACTACCCAACGTTCTATCAAACAATAGTTTCCTTCAGCAGTTAACATATTAAGTCTTCGCCGGGTTTTTCTGTTAGATAAGTGCTCGTCGTGCTTAACAGCAGCATATTTGTGGATTCCCGTAACTGAAAGACGGGACGATACATTCTGAACCTGCGAGCTGCTAGCATTTCCACGAGGACCCATGTTTACGTTAGACAAGGACGAATTCGTCACGTTGCCTCTCAAAACACCCCTCTCTTGCTTTATTTCTTCGTTATTTTGACCCATTTCGTATAGTTTATTAAGTCTTACATACCATAAACATGTGTCGTACCAAACGAATATTAAGCAAACTAGCGTCTCATTACTGATTCATCAAATGGCTCACATCAATTCATTACTGTGATCTGTAAAAGTTAGTGTTTCATAATATATTGCGGACCGATGACCCAGATCAGATTCCAAAGCTGATGGGAGGATACATTCATCGTGGCTGGTAATACTATCCCGCACTGTTTAACGAGTACAGTATTAGAATATACTTATTTTTCACACTAGTCTGATTGTCAAAGTTGATCAGTTCTAAATAATGCCAGAGACTGCCCCAGGAGGAAGATTGACAAAGGCAAAAAGAGTTACTCTAAACCTAAACCGATGCCCCGATCTCTCTCTCACTGTAATAACAAGCTTTTACTTGATTATTACTTCAAGATGCTGCTGATTGAAAAATAAAGATATAAGTAATAACATGAAAAATCACTGAAAACAAACAACACATTTGACAAACAGACTGACTAACAAAAACATTACATACTAAGCGTTAATACGTAATTCATGGACAGTGATAGGAACACACAATGTAAGAGAAACACAACATGGGAATATCACCAATAAAATCATCTATAGAATGCAACTGCCCTCCTGTCCCAAAATATAACTACTACATGGATCACGCCTCACAGTTATAATCCAGTATGTTTGGCTATACATCACTGACATATGTATTCAGAACTCCCTTTGGCGTTGATACTGAAAATGGATACCCACTGACTTTCTTGGTTATCCTCTAAAAACTGAGTAACATTTAGTATTTCATGACTGAGAAGGTAGTCTTAAATGAAGCACATGAGATGACGAGATTTAGGGAGATTAGAAGAGGATGGCACATATGCGGAGGAAATGTCGAAGGAGATACAATAATGGTTGCATATATGGTGCTTCTGACTCGATAACAAAATCCCTGTTGACTACCAGCTGGAGGTGGTGAAGACCTAGATGTACAGAGCCTTAGGTAAGCAATATAACTCGTCACATAACAAGCCAGGGCGGAGTAGGAACATACCTCACTCGTTTCCTGAAGACGGAGAACACGTAACGCACATGTCTACTTCCAAGCACAGAATCGAGGGACCAGCTCTTCCTCTTTCTTATAACAGCTTCAGTGTGGAATGCTTTACCTAATATTTATTTCTCCTCGGCTTTTGCCAACAAGCCCGACCTCAGGATAAAAAGAAACAAGCAAAATCCCAATTCTTTGTGGAAAAATGAAAGCACGTGCCTGCTTCCTTAATAGAACGATGTGATTAATATTTTTTCTGTCCCATCTCTATCCGGCATGAGTCTTCGTCTACCATTTCCCAGTACACTGGACGAACAAAGCGCACGGTGTTGTATAGTTCCTCTCAGGCACGAAGCGTAAGCGATTTGCATATCAAACATATGCGGTTTCAGTCTGTCTACATTAAGCAAACTCAAGAAAAGACGGGCCTGGATAAATCAAGATTAATAAGTGTATTGTTATATCAGGTGTCCTAGCTTCTCATCTGGCTGGAGTCCACAAAGTATAGATCAGGAATTTTTAGAAATTTCTAGACATCTTTCTTTTGCTGTTCTCATTCATATATATATATATATATATATATATATATATATATATATATATATATATATATATATATATATATATATATATATATATCCCCTGGGGATAGGGGATTAAGAATACTTCCCACGTATTCCCTGCGTGTCGTAGAAGGCGACTAAAAGGGGAGGGAGCGGGGGGCTGGAAATCCTCCCCTCTCGTTTTTTTTTTTTTTTTTTTTAATTTTCCAAAAGAAGGAACAGAGAATTGGGCCAGGTGAGGGTATTCCCTCAAAGGCCCAGTCCTCTGTTCTTAATGCTACCTCGCTAATGCGGGAAATGGCGAATAGTTTAAAAGAAAAAGATATATATATATATATATATATATATATATATATATATATATATATATATATATATATATATATATATATATATATATATATATATATAAAGTCTTTGTTTTTCCAGTACTGACGAGCAGAATAAAGAGTCAAATGAGTGAGAGTCAGGTGCGAGAGCAGGGTCGTCACAGAAGCAGGATGTCTCAGTTACAAGCTGGCCTGTAGATCAAGGAGTCACATGCAGGGACACACACACATCCAGTTCATCAATGAAGCAGGAGTTCTCAACTGCATAACCTCGGATCGTAACAACAATGAGCAACGTTCTGATTACGGCGTTAACGGGTTCCCATACATTGTTCTAAGCTTTGAGTGTACGTATTGTCCAAACCTTGATCAATGAAACAAAGTATCTTTAATGCAATGTGTCATGGTAATGGGAGAGCTCATGTTGGCATTAAAGGTGTGTTCTTTCTAACTGTTCCCTCGAGCGGAATTCGAGATGGACATAAAACAAGGTTGGTCCTGACCTCACAGCAAAAATGGCTGATTATCGATTCTGGTTTTCTAGTACCTTCAGAAATCTCCTCCAGAAAGAACGAAATGGTAATGATTTCCTTAACTTAATAATACTACAATCTACGAGCGCTGCGTACACAAGTTAAACGAAGTATTTGGAGAGGTCTGCAACACCTGCAAGCAAACATCAGAGTAAACAAGTTCTGTATCGAGTTCTGTCATGAAATTTTCTAAGTCTAGCATCAGAACATGCAACATATTTCGAAACCATTATGTGAAATCTTTTATATTTACAGCACTCTTAATTCCTTGATAATAAAAAATAGTAAAAAATCAAATGGACAGCGAATTAAAACGAAAACGCTGGAAATACCCAATCAACGTGTAGGGGACGGGTCACAGTGAATATTTCCTTGGTATGACTGTGATGGAACAGAAAGGGATATAAATATTAGGGGAAAACAAGCTCAGTAAGGGAGGTATAGTAAGGAAGCATGAACCGTGGCTGAGTTTAAGGTTTCAAGATTATAAACAGTAAGATCTAAGTATGATTAACGATAATGGTGTTGAATACAGATGTCACAATGTATAGTAATATGTGCTTACGATACACGATAATCATATGTAAAATTACGTTAGGAATCAGTTAAGTAACATGATTTTAAGTATCAACTTTGACATAAAAAGTAAAGAAAGGTAAATCAAAACCGTAAATACTTAGCTCTAAGCAGGTAGGCCGTCGTAGTTGCTAGGAATCAACTATTTTCAAAGCGATACAACAAGAAAAGCAAATGTGGCAAAAAAAAATATATGAAAAAATAATTGAACATTACCGAAACTAAAGTTTGTCCGGAAGGAACGGACGTAGCTTTGTGGGAAGGAGCAGCGCGTCGGGGATATTGATGAGGGAACATTGACCACCATACTTACTTATATGGATCATCTACACACTGGCATTATACAGACAGCCTGGCAATAACGTCACTGTGCCTCGTCAAACACGTAAATTTGGCTCCATTGTGACGTCAGGTATGTCTAATAGCCTGACAC
The DNA here is from genome assembly GCF_036320965.1 of Panulirus ornatus. NCBI lineage: Eukaryota > Metazoa > Arthropoda > Malacostraca > Decapoda > Palinuridae > Panulirus > Panulirus ornatus. The sequence continues at coordinate 10,856,801 of NC_092238.1, read as the reverse complement.
AAACGGACACAACACACCATACGTCTATCATCCTATTTGTTACAGATTTCAACACAACACAGGCATCAGTGTGACGCAAGTGACACAATAGCTCTAAACTTTAGCTCTTCCGAACATGACGGTGTTTCGCGATGTGTTTCGACAACATGAGATCATCTTTTCTTTAGTAACTTGCCAAGGTGATATATCCAGCTTCAATAGAGTTTTGGAATAATTCGATTAATCTCGATTCTTTGCGAGTGCTGCTAAACCTTTCGTAATATCCAAGAACGCAGTAAATACGAAACAAAAAAAAGTGCAAGGTAAAGAATGTCTATTCATGGATGTTTCCAGGCGTTGCCTACACCAATTTGGATGTCGTATTTCATATTCACCGAGAAGAGATTAAAAGGAACTGGACACATTAGAATACGTTCACATGATTAAAGAAAACATCCATAAGGTTAACAAAAACGGATAATAATATATCAAAACAATTATACATCATAACATCATACAGTTGGAAGGGAGAGCAATCAACTGATTAATCACACTTAAGGCTTTCACCACCTCTTCTCTCTTCACCAAACCACTTTCCATGACTCTCTCATCCCTGACCACCAGACCTAAAGACCCTACACCTGCCAACCTACCACCTAATACATTCAATATTTCATTTCACTTCATCACTACCGTTATCACTTCCCCTTTCGTCCCCTTTACCGATGTTTCTATTTGGTCTCTTGTTTTTCACACAATATCAACCTACTTCCAAAACATTATATTTTCCCTATAGTTTACTGATACTCGCCAACCCCAGCTCTCATTTGCCCTCTTTTTCAACTCCTGCACCTTCCTCTTGACCTCCTGCCGCTTTCTTTTATACATCCCCTAATCATTTCCACTCCTTCCCTATAAGTACCGCCCAAACGCCTCTCTTTTTTCATTTACTAGCTTCTTTACTTCTTCATCCCATCACTCACTATCCTTTCTGATCTGCCCACCTCCTACCTTTCGCATGTCACATGCTTTTATCGCACACGCCAAAATTGGTTCCCTAAATACCTCCAATTCCTTATCCACTTCCCTTACTCTCATCTTTTGACATTCTACTCCTTTGGTATTTCTTCACACAAGTTTCTTTTCCAAGATTACTTACTCTCACCACTCTCTTCTCATCGGCATCGTTTCCTGTTTCCCGAAAACCTTTAAAAATATTCACCCTTGCCTTCACAAGATAGTGATCAGACATCCAACTAGATGCCCATCTTAGCACATTTACATCCAAAAGTCTCTCTTTTACGCGCCTGTCAATTAATGTGTATCCCAATAATGACTGCTGACCATGTCTCCAACTTACACACGTATAACTGTCTCCCATTTTAACCAGGTATTTCCAATCACCAGTCCTTTTTCAGCGCACAACCCCACAACTGTTCACTAATTCCACTGATAATACTGAATACCCCATGCCCTTTAATTATACCCTAAACTGCCACATTACTCACCTTTGCATTCAACTCACCTATTACTAATATCCGATCTCTTACATTAAAACCGCTGACACACTAACTCGACTGCTTCCAAATCACTTGCCTCTCATGGTCTTTCTTCTCATGGCCAGGTGCATAAACACTAATAACCACCCATCTCTCGCCATCCACTGTCATTTTTACCCACATCAGTCTAGAATTTACTTTCTTACGTTCTTCCACACACTTCCTCAACTCTTGTTTCAGCTGTAATGCTACTCATACTTTAGCTGTTCTCCGCTCACTAACTCCTGACTTTACTATTAACACATTTCCAAACTATTCTTCAACTTTACCTTTGAGCTCTGTTTCTCTCAGAGCCAGAACATCCAGGATTCTTCCCTCAAACTTAATACCTATTACCCGTCTCTTCTCACCTTCGTTATATCCACACACATTTACACACCCCAGCTCGAGCCTTCGAGGAGGGTAAGCACTCTCTGCTTGGCTCCTTTTGCTCCCTCTTCTAGAAAATGGAAAACAAGAAGGGGTGAGTGGTTTTCCAGCACCCGCCCCCTTCCCGCGCTCCCTTTAGTCGTCTTTACGACATACAGGGGTACGAAGGCAAAATTCTCATATATATATATATATATATATATATATATATATATATATATATATATATATATATATATATATATATATATATATATATATATATAAAATATGAGAATCAATAAAGAAAATTTAAGCCATATCTTTTGGTAGGGAAAGGAAAAACCTGCCTATCATCATCGAACTTCCTTAACTTAAACTACCATATGAGCAAGTTTCAGGACACTAAAGACAGCCAAGACAAAGTCAATCAAGTCCAGCAACAATTCTCTGCTTTTATAACATAAACAAACTACAAGGTAAGAGACCCAGCCTTCGTAACAACGCGATTAAACCACTGTTTAATAAGACTTAGTTTCATCCCAGTAATGAAAAACAAACAACAGAGATGATACGTCTACGACAAGTAATTGGGAGTTATCAACAAACAAATCAAGATATAATAGTCATTTTATAACAACAACCGAAGATCCAGAAACTTATGCAGAACTAATCCAAATTAACCAGTACATCAAACGTAAAACTTCAGTGCCGAGGATGGCAACTAATTAGCTCAATGATAAGACAGAATAAAATCTTAACACACTGGAAAAAAAAATACGATACTAAAAGAAGCGGCGGGCGATCAAGGACGGCTCAGTGTTACTACTTAGGAGCCTCACGATAAATGAGAGTGAATAAGCTATGTTTGTACTATCTCATGATACCAACGGAATATATATATATATATATATATATATATATATATATATATATATATATATATATATATATACATATATATATATATATATATACACATATATGGTGTGAGGTGGTTTGATCGGGTTAGTTTTGAAAGGGTAAGAGAGAGAGGTGGTAATGAAATGAACGTGGTTGAGAGAGCTGAAGAGGGTGTGCTGAAATGGTTTGGACATATAGAGTAAAAGAGTTAGGAAATATTGATAAAGAGGATATGTGTCAGAATTGGAGGGAACAAGGGGAACGGGGAGACCAAACTGGGGCTGGAGGGATGGCGTGGAAAAAGATTTTGAGTGATCGGGGCCAAACCATGCAGGAGAGTGAATGATGTGCATGGGAGAGAGAGTGAATTGGAACGAATTAGTATACCGGGGTCGACGTACTGTAAATGGACTGAACCAGGGCATGTGAAGCGTCTGGGGTAAACCATGGAAAGGTCTGTGGGTCTGATTGTGGATGGGGAGCTGTGGTTAAGGCGCATTAAACATGACAGCTAGAAAATGGACGTGAGTGAATGCGGCCTTTCTTCGTCTCTTCCTGGTGCCATCTTGCTAACGCGTGAAACGACGATCAAGTATGTAAGTCTATTATATATATATATATATATATATATATATATATATATATATATATATATATATATATATATATATATATATATATATACATATATAATGACTTGTGTACGTATGCCCATATACAAAGTAGCAACGGACTGGTGGATATAATCATATGTGGCTGACGTTTCGGTATAAACCATCACCACCAAACCCAGGATCATAAGCAAGTCCACTGACTTACAAACTATGTAGTACACGACACAAACAAGTCAGGATGATTAAAAGTCAACACCACTGTTTTGCGTGGGTATCATTTCATTTTTCTTTTTTTTTTTCATCACTCTCCTGACATATTTTCAGTATGCACTTATTACTGTCGATGGAGATCTATCATCCACTCCGCCTGACGATATATATAATCAAGGATCAGGAACTAACCTGCGCCACTTGCACATTCACAGGCTGGGTGAAGGGCCCTGGCAAGTGCCGAGTTCATCAAGAGTGACGACCGTATTTACATAACGGAGTAAACCACCAAAATTGGACGTCAACCAGTAAAAAATATTTAGTAATAAAAAGGCAAATCTATGCTTTATTTTAGGATGGCAAATCAATACTAAACAAAAGTATGAATATAATCGGTAACAAAGTGCAGTCTTATCAAACTGGTAGACGCAGATGAAAGTAGCAAATCTATTCGAAAATTTTTTGAATTCGTGGCTTACAGAATTAAAGATGATTACTTAAGCACGATGCTAAACATCTATTTCAAAAACTGCTCCACATTTAGACACTTAGACCCAAGGACGCATTTTAAGAAACCTTATGAAACAAAATCTATACTACGCTAAATAGGCTGATAACCGGTTCTATGTTACATACGAGTACAAACATAACCTGGCAATTCTTTGTCAAATATGAGTACCCAGTAAATATAACCTAAGGTTTGTACCAGTCAGTCACACTCATAACTCACACATACACCCGGAGCTGTATTTACAGAGTAAATACGAGGAGGCGGTGGAATCACATAAATGTTTCAAGTGACCCATAATAACGATTCCATATGTATAGTTCCGCGTCACAGCTGTTGCTGGCATGAGATGGGAGGCAGAGGCTGTCAGGGATTCAAATGGCTATGATTCACGAGCCCATTCTGATCTAACGACCAATCAATGATCATAAATAACGACTTTCAAGTTTCATCAACCACTCTTTACGTAAACCGCTGTACAAGACTCAACTTACGCTGATATACCAAGGAAAATTGATATGATAAGAAAAAAGTTTTTAAATTCTCCTACGTACAGTGTTACAGAACTTTACATACCTCTGAACTCTGTGGACGAATGGGAATTAGGATGTTAATGTATCCACCATTATCAGCGTATGTCTGCCGTTCTTATCGTACTTCAAGAGAGCATAAAACTATTTTGAGAGGAATCTCTGTATGAGCTTGTTTTTACCTAACGTAATTTTCCCTTGTCATTTTATTACTGTAGAGTTTATTGGCAATTTGGTTTCTTCTCCAACAAAGGCTTTCCAATCGTTCGGTTCACCGATATTTAGTTGGTGGGCTGAGGATGCTTCATTTACTGTCCTACAATGGTTTCGTAAGAAAAAAAAATCTGAAAACCTACACTGGGCATTCACTAAACAGCACTTTCTCATAGCATTACACACTGGCGTGTGGGCAGCGAGGGAGGCCAGTATGGCAACATGATCTGTGTTCAAACTGTTCACTGTTGAACAGAGAGAGAGTCGTTCAGACAATTCTTCCATTTCATTGAGTTTTGATAAAATCCTTAGATAGTCTCACTACTCGATTCTCGAATGCTAATATAAGTCTGAGCAACCTCATACCAGTGGTGGTCTGTACATAACTGCAGAACGAATCGTTAAAGACCCCCCCTTAACATGATGATACCTGTGGCAAACGGATTAACGGCACGAGGGGAGAGAAAACGGGCAATGTATCTGGATATTCCATCAGTGGATTTTATATAACGATTAAATGGGGGAAAAAAATAGATGAATCTCAAAAATATCATTAAAAAAAAACCCGCTAGGTGTGATGCTAAATACGGATACTGAGTCATTTAAAATTACATATTCATAGGAACAGCAAAATTGCCCTCGCTTTTGAGAATCAACAGAGATATGCTGTCTGTTCAGAAGCACGTTCAATGTATCATTACGAATTCTAGAAACTTAATCACGGCAGGAACTTTCATGTTAAGTTAAACAATTGCATATTTCTGGAAATACGTGACAGTGCATAGTTGATGGTCTATTTCCAAAACGATGCGAAAATGATGGAATAGTGAAATAGAGAAATGCCTATTGTCTAAAAAAGTAGCACATAAACTAAAGAGACGATTAACGAACGAGTAAAATATGTAAATTTGTTATAGAAAGTAAAAGACTGTTACGACAAAGTAAATGTCAGTACGGAGCGTACATCGCCGATACTAGCAAAATGAACCGTAAGACGTCTTTTAATCATGTCAGAAGCCAAAGTCATTATCCAGTCAAGTGATCCAATACATTAGGAAAACACTGACTTGGAATGAACACAACGAAGCCATTGAAAAAATCTTAAAAGATTTTTCTTTTTCTTTACGTTGGAGTCTCCAGTTACGGACAAAAGTCCATATCAAGGCCAGTCCTTAAAGAGGTTAATAAAATGAAAAAAGAAGAGAAATGAAAAAATATTTACGAATTTGGAAGTGAAGACACAAGGCTTTTTTAAAAAAAATGCCAGACTACAGTAACCGGGAAAGACATGAAAGGGTAAGAATTCCAAAGCTTTGAGTGTAGGGAAATAAACTATGATCAAAACGATTGAAGACACAACTCATGTCCTGAATCTAGTTTCACTAATAAGAGAGGAGAAAGCTCTGCAACAGATAGACATAAAAGATACATATACATCATCAAATAAACTGTGAAAGCTCTGCAACATACTGACATAACAGTCAGATATACACTATCAGATAAACGGAATACAAGTAAACAAAACGGCAGGCCGTGATAGGTTTTATTCAATGACAATTAAAAACGAAAAATGAGATAGTTCAGCTCTTTGAATAAGCCACTTGCTACGGGGAAAGTTTAAGGGAATGGAAATTTGCTAAGTAAGACATATTACAAAAAGGTATCGAGTTACTGTCCGGAAATAATCGTCCAATTAGCTTAACGCCTCTGGTTGGAAAGTTTATGGAAACTATCATTCGGGAGATAAATGCAAACCATTCGAAGAACATTATTCTATAAACGATTCTCATCATGGTTTTCAATGAAATACACCAAATTTGACAAATCTGGTTGATTTTTTTTATAATATAATCAAGATGTAAGATGAAAATAGATTAATTCATGAGATCTACTTAATTTTCAAAATGCATTTGAGAAAGTTCCACATTAAAGGTTACCAGCAAAATTTAAGGCCCTTGGTATGGATGGAGTTGTACTTCGGTAGTTAGAAAGTGGGCTGACTGGTTGTAACCAAAGAGTAGTGATTAACGGTCAAACCTTAGGACTGGATGTAATAAATGAAGTGCCACAAAGATAAGTCTTGAGACCGGTTTGATTTCTTATATATACCAATGATACTGATAAAGAACTGCAATGTGATATGAAGTCTGCACCTTCAAAGTACCATGACTGGGCTTATAGCTGGCAAATGGATTCTAATTAGGGCTAAGTTTTACATTCATGTAATAAAAACAAAAAGATATGCTGTAGTATGAATCTGTAGAACTACAAAATGTAAATGAGGAAAAAGACTTGGGCCTAGTAATCTTTGATGACTAAAGCCAAGTAAGCAGTGAAAATAAAAAGGACGAACAAAATTCTTGGATTCATAAGTAGGACTTTCGAATTTATATGTAATTTCTAAATCTATTACTATGATCTTACTTAAGGCTCTAAAAACAGAATACACACAAATATGAAAAAAAGCCGCATTTCTTCATATTCATTCTTTAGCTGTCATTGATAATGAAACGAAACCAAAGTTCCCTTGCCACAACCCAATATTTCGAAAATAGCTAAGTCTGCTCCTAAGAAATTGGGAGTCCTGTTTAGATGATGTAATTTCTTTTCTTCCGAACACTTGCTCTGTTTCAACAAAGCATTTATCCGTCCTTGTATGGAATACTGCTCTCACATATGGAGTGGTTTTAGGCCTACATCCTCACTTGACAGAGTTGAATCGAAAGCGTCCCGACATACAGACTCTCAAAGGTTTACTTCAAAACTTCCCGCTTGCCCTTTGCAGCTGCGTCACATGATTGTGTGATGGCAAGTCAAGGGTGGGCCCTTTTGATAACTGTTTCTTTTCCTGACACCTCTAAGCTTTGGAACACTCTACCCCCTCATATCTTTCCCAATAACTATGACCCGGGACATTTTTCTGTTCCCTTTCTATATTTTAGTTAAGGCCCGGCATCGATGTAGGTTTCTTTCTTACCCTGACTGGAGCCTCCAGCGTTAAAAAAGATCCCCCACAGACCTTTTCATTGTTTGCCTCGGCCACTTCACATACCCTGGTTCAGTCTATTGACAGCACGTGGATCCCTGTATGTCACATCATTCCAATTCACTTAACCAATGCACGCCTTTCACCCTCCTGGATGTTCAGTACCCGATCACTAAAAATGTTTTTCATGAATGCCTTCCATCTCCCAATCAGTCTCCCTCTTTTCATTGTTCCCTCCACTTCTGCAACATATATCCTCTTTGCAAATCTCTCCTCACTAATTCTCTCCACAATGTCCATACCAATTCAGCACACCCTCTTCAGCTCTCTAGACCACATTCTTTTATTACCTTACCTCTCTCGTACCCTTTCATTACTTACTCGATCAAACTACCTCACACCACAAACTATCCTTAAACATTTCCTTTCCAACACCACTCTCCTTCGCACATCCTTATCTATCGCCCAAGCTTTGCCTCCATTTAACATTATAGAGACTACTTTACACACAAACATATCCATTTTCCTCCTCCCAGATAACGAACTCTCTTTCCACACTTTTCTCAACGCTCACAGAACCTTCGCCACTTCATCCACCCAATAACTCACTTCCGCTTCCATGGTTCTATTCCCAAGTCTTACAGCGTGATAAAGGGTGCAAATATACGTATACACAATCCATACAGCAAGAAATAGGTCGAAGGAATCTGTGTGCAGGGGACTTGAGAGTTGACGTCGTCTCTAACCCTTTTGCCAGAAATCCACACTGAGAGAATTGTAAAGGAGACAAATTGTCTACTGGCAAATACTAAAATTGCCTTTTAAGTTCAAAGGCAGGGAAACGTTTAGCAAACTATTCATTAAACACATCAAGCCAGATCTAGAATATGCGTCTTAAGTTGTCACTACAGTTAAAAAAACACAAAGAACTGACAGATAAGGTCCAGGAGAAGGCCACAAAGATAAGAAAACTTGCCCACCATAGAAGTCTTGAGGGGTTGAGATCACAACTTCCATATTCTAAAATTATTTCGGTGAAGTCAAAGTTGAGCCTCTTCAAAAATTGCAAAGATGGTACAGATAGAGGATATAACAAGAAATTAGCAAGAAACGCGCCAGAAGAGGTCTACATTAGTACTTTTATAGCATCAGAGTAGTGGATTAATAGAACACGTTACCTGATGAAAGTGAAAGCTGATACTATACAAAACTTTATAAGGGTTTATGACTCAAGAGAAAGTTCAACTAGGGCCCCACGAGTGTTAACCTCTCCCTGTAAAGTACAAATAGGTAATCACAAACACACACACACACACTACAAGGGAATAAGAGAATGTTTCGAAAGGAAGTGAATAGTGTGACTAGCGAAGAGAACAAAGAGAAGGGGAGACCAAATTAGAGATGGAAGGATGGCGTGAAAAGATTTTGAGTACTCGTGTCCTGAACATGCAAGAGGGTATAAGGCGTGCACGGGATAGAGTGAAGTGGGGCGATGTGGTTTACAGGGGGCGACCTGCTGTCAGTGAACTGAACCAGGGCATATGAAGAAACTGGGGTAAACCACGGAAAGGTCTGTGTGGCCTGGTTGTGGATAGGGAGCTGTGGTTTCGATGCATTACATATGAAAGCTAGCGAATGGATGTGAACGAGTGAGGCCTTTACTTCGTCTGTACCTGACGTTATCTCGCTAACGCAACAAACAAGGAACAAGTATGAAATAATATAACATAACATGTTTGTGATTATTGCTGTGTGCTATGGGAAGAGAGTTTTACACCTGTGAAAGCTGCAGCAATGCACATGATAATGATAACCTATACAGTGATGTATGTTGCACAAACCACATTACTTACTTCTTTACAGAACTTGAAGAAACAGACCATCGCCAAGCTCCGCCACAAAATTGTCGTGTCGTGTCATCGGTTGTTGGTGGTAGAAATTAATTTCTCGCCTTCCCTGGAAGAATTGCTGAATTACAATCAGTTTATGGTGTGATTAACGAGTGGTCTTTTTGACCATTCACACCAAATAAGCCACTACTTTTATCTATATATTTTATTTTTCAAATATATACATCTTGGTACTTCTTCTACACCATGAACGTGCTAGTTTAAAACGAAACTTGTTGAAAGTGTCGTATAATCAGTTTCCGTTAAATATTCTCTTTTGTACATAAAAAATCATCAGGATGATTTTTCAAACGATACCGTAAAGATATCACCTTTCCTACATCAAAGCAAATGAAATTTGCTTGGATGCACGAGAAGTTTAATACATGAAAGGAAAAAAGTTCAAAGTTCCGACATGTAGCAATATTACTTCAAACAATAGAGAAATCAGGTTAACTTTACTGAAGGAAGTGTGAAATTCTCACCTTCCTGTACTGCAGAGAATGTTTCCTGTCTACATCAGCAGGAATGTGTTGCCTCTCAAATTCTAAGTGATATGAGCTCACGGACCTATCTCTACTTTAGTTTTCTTTTTAACACCGAACGTTAGGTATAAACTAGGCAATACAAGTTGATCCAAGCTTTAACGAGCAGTTTCATGAACAATAAACTAACGCAAGCGCTACACCAGAAGTCAACTTAACAACCACCGGGATGGTGAAACTGCCAGAGTCGTCTCACAGGAGGTACATACCTGCATTACTGCTCCTCGCAATCTGTCTCTTCATCTCGTTCTGGAATTACGCTCTGTTGTAAGTTTCTGTTCATATTGTTCTAAAATTACACCGAGAGAAACTGTAACCATCATTCTTGTATTAGGCCTCGTCTCAGTTCATTTATTCATGTTGTTCGTATAGTTAAGAGCGGAGGTGAATGCCAGGCAAGAGTGTGTGTTCTCCCAAGGCTGGGCTGGTAGTGGTGTGGTCAGAGTAAACATGGTTCACAGTGGGCCGCACTGACAATGACAGACTGGTGCCCTTATTCTGTCACACGCTCAGTGCGCAGGTTGGGTTGCAAACTGAACAGGACGAAAGTTTTACCCTGACAATCACGCGAAACAAAAGTGGAAAACTCAGCACTATTATTATGATGTGCCAAGCGGAATACTCGTATTAGTGGTTTTTCATGACCTACGTTTAGAGCGATGATGATGACTAAATTTTCATACACAGCGGAAACGTTAAACGCTGCTTTCCTTAACGAGACACCGCGTTGTGTTCTGCCTCACATTCAGTCGCGTAAATAAACATCAACGGACACAGACGGACGCGACCTAGACTGCTACCATCCTACATTTAGTACGACAATGACGGTCGGATGAAAACGAAGAGTTAAGGAGATTTTTAAGCCTTCGACACATAATTGGACAAAATCATTTTCCAAATTTTTTTCTTTGTTATATTTGGGTTAATATATCCAAGTTTCCTCGTTGATTTTATTTTCTCATTACTGACAATCAAAGCAAGGTGGATTTTTCCACACTTTCGAAGCATCATAAAGAATTACACACATATCTAATGACGGCATTAGCACAAAGTTCTTACATCAGATCAGACCAAGCCGTAAACAAATGCTACCCATGTTTACACTCGGGAAAATAACAGTATTTTCTCTATTTAGGAACACGAGCTTGTTGCCTACCCTGTTAATGTTCAGATCCTCAAAAACACATACACACACCCCGCGGTACAATACCCATCAGCCAGGGAGGAGAAACATACTTTAGAAAATGTTCAAGATAAAAACCTTGGGATGTGAGAATGCTCACGAAGAAGCTACACCCACACAGAGTCGATGGACCAGTTAGCATCTCATCAGTTGTGGTGAGAGTACGAGGAGACCCTTACCACACCACTGGTGCAATTTTTTCATATCTGCCTCGGCTAGGGCAGTGGTCCATCAGAAATGTAGAAATCCAACGCAATATCAATATTTACTTAAGGTGACAAAAGAAGGTGTCCTGAAGTGCAGACAATCATCACTAACGAGAAAGACCCAAGAGATGTGAAAGAAAATCACAGATAAAATTTCTGGCTGGCACATGATACCCTAGTGGCAGCCATGAATTTAGAAAAAAAAGTCTTTGGCTAGCGACTTTGTTGGCTATCTATAAAAAGGCAAGTAACATCATAGAAAAGAGGGACGAGTGGGTAGATTATAATGTTCTTGGGCTGCCAGAAGGCTTTTGATACTGTCAACCCACAGCAAACTGATGATAAAGCAAGATATCCGAGTTAAGGTCAAAGGAGAGCTCCACAAGTGGACTGACAAGTGGCTAGCTGGGATAAATAGGAACTCATGTCAGGGGAGCCCTCTCAAGCTGGGCGATGAGACAATTTGGAGTCTCTCAGGGCTGTGCTACGGCCCTCCCTGTTTCTGATTACATAAACAACTTGCCAAACGAATGTGTTTGCTAGTGGAGCTAAAATCATAAAAAAATAACAAGCCACAGGGACAGCGGAATAATCCAGATTTAAACATGATGAAACAGTGGTTGGACATAGGGTTAACGAATTTTAATCCTGCAAAATGCAAAGATGGGAAGGGCTTAAACAAACAAGACTGATATATCGGGGAAAACAAGTAAAAGAAGTCATGCTGCACAAGAAATCGAGGGCCTGACATTATGACGAACATGTTACCACATTTTGTGAGAAGAATCGTGGAGGCAAACTATATTTTGGTCATCGTAAAAACTGCTCCTACGTGCACGGACTGTGAGATGTTTAAGAATAACGACATACATATAAGCTAAGATGAAATATTACGCAACGGTTTGGTGTCAATCCTTGGAATCCACAACTGGAAAGGGTCTAAAGAAATGCAAGAAGAATTAGATGAGAAGACAATAGGGAAGCCCTCGATCCGCTCTCTTTAAAAGAGTGAAGCATAATCACATATAATTCCTAAGAGGAATGACGACGTTAACAGTGAACAGTTCTTCGAGCACACACCTAGACGTTAGGGAAGAGATGGTGCGGGAGATACGTGAGAGAAGCTTACCCTTCACCGGTTGAGTTATGGACATATGGCACAGGCTAAGTGAAGAGGATGGAAATGAAAAAGAATTCGTTTAAAGAAAGAGAGGAAGTAACTACGACTAACAGCGGAAAACCCAGATTAATTATGCAAGGATAAGAAAATGAACCCCAGTAATGTAAAACTTCTGCATATGCACAAACAGGTAATAATAACATCCCTGTTCCTAATCGGTGAACCATATACTCCAGGTCTCTAGCAACTGGATGACAGCGTTTTTGTCTCTGAGATGACCCAACCCTATGAATGACACAAAGGACAAAACTCGTCTTCAGGCATGGGATGACAGACAATCCCTATCCATCACTACTGAACAAGGGACCTCCTACCCCGAGCCCGACAACCAGGACGACACAGTCTCCTTCACTTCACCAGTAAACGACGCATCAACCCCCTCTGCTGTGCAGATCACACTCCTCACCCGTAACCAGGAGACGACAACCTACCTCCCGCTGCACTGTGAACGAGACACACTACCTCGTCCCTGAGCAGTACAAGACCCGCTGCTACAGCAGGTGACGCCCCAGTAAGTACCACCACCATCCTCAATACTCACCACCTGCGACTGGTGGGTGAGGCAAGTTAATGTGTCTGTACACGGAGTGAACTGCCGTCCACTCATACATCTGCGTCTTCTTACCAATGTTTCATCCATGCAGAAGATACAGTTCACTTACAGCGCCACCGTACGAGCTTCAAACGATGTAATGTCAAAGGTGATAATGATTAATGTCAAAGTTTAAATCTAATTTACATCAAATCGACCCTTGCCTTTGATAATGTGGAGGACTGCCATATTCGGAGTTTTTCCCTCAAACATCATTAATACATTTTTATAAACCAAAAGATTATTCTCATGTGTTAATATTATTGTATGTGAAATACATTCTACATAAGGTCAGCGTATCACCTTTCAGAACCTTCCTAAAAAAACGTAAAAACCACATCATATTCTTTTTGCATGTTTACTAGAGCAGACCAGCATCACCAGATCCAAGCATGCTCGGCTCGGGCCTTAGTGAAGATGCCGATGGCTGCGTTACACAACTTGCATTGCCAGTACATTACTCAGTACGATTCTACTGATTGTGTTGAGTAAGAGGTTATAGTTATAGCCAGGTGTGTTATCTTTTAGGTGCTGATGAGCAGGATTCTTCAGGTAATATGGGGCAAGAATCCCGAAGCCAATGCTAGGTTGGATTTCTGTGTCGGAACTTTTGGCAAATAATTGATATGTTTCCATAATTCCGAGTAATTTTCTTAATGTAATGCCGTGCATGTTTATGAGAATGGATATTTTGCCTCATCACTATCCGGCCATCTTCAAAGCATGCATTGTAATCACTGAAAATAAGTTTCTTCAAAATCTCTCTCATCCAGTTATAATCATATCCACACGACCCAAGTAACTGGTTCCTCAGTGCCTGTTCCTAACAGTCCTTAGGACGACTCACCAGTTCTACTTCTGTTCTTCACCAGAGTCCTCTCCTCCTCCTCCTCCTCTCCTCTTTTGCTGCTCTCGCTACGCTTACAGCTGTATCTCACACACCCTTCACGACTCACACAGCTCCTCTCCTCTGCAACCCTCACTCGTACTTTCCCCACGCTCCTCAGGTGACCCAGAAACTTCTCGTATCACTATCAATTCTCATTAAATTTTACAATAAAATTCATACTGATGGCCATCCGTATCCAAAAGAGATGCGATGCTCAGTGGTGCTTCCCGCACGGTTCTTTGGCTAAATTATAAGCTGGACAACTAACACCACACTACTTCTACCCTTCAATAATTTCTCCCATGGATGAATACCTAAAACCGTTCCTTACACCTAAAATCATGATCAGCTGATTTAATGAACACAGGACTGGATAAAAAGCTTATCTATACAACGTGCTCGAATGTGAATGAAATGCTCTGGCATGTAAACAAGCCTCATTGGTGAGCCACTCCGGGTATGTCAACATCTGAAACACCCAAAATAGTTCTCAAAATATGCCGTCTCAGTTGTTAAGGTATATATGTATTAACTGCCGCGGACTAAACATCCCAACTTCACTGCTACACTTACCATGAGCTCAAGACGACTTATTCTAAGAGCTGAGAACATATACTGGGCCCTGAACTCGATAAACTAGATTAGGACTACACATATTACTAACTTTATACACTACGAACTTTATATAAGAGTTCTAGACTCTATGTGTACTTAAGAGCCCTGGGCTGTATATTACCAAGTTCTAGACCATATTTACGAAGAACAAGTAAAACTACGAAAGCAACAGATGACAATATCTATTCTTCGCTAGATTACAAGTAACTGGCCACAGTTCTTACATATAAATGCACTACCATAACTTTTGGCATACTTTAAGGCTATTTTTGGTGTTATCAGTGTGCGAAACCCCCAGCATTATCAAACATCCTGCCAACTTTCCCATTCACTAGAAATTTTCTAATCTCAGACTACAGTCACCATAAACAACTTACCTTGCTCTTAGAAATCAAAAATGTAAGCTATCAAATTTCTCCTGTTCTCTGTAGCATTCAGAACAGACTATTATTTTCAATACAATATGGCAGAAAAAGTAAGCTGTCCTCCCAAATGAAACATTCAAGTTCAAGTCCGAATGCTGGGTGGAGGTGGCTCGGTGTGAGCTATGTTACCATCACAGCTGGTCATGCGAGCTAACTCTTCGTCACATTCCTCCCCTTCCCCTCGAAGGCACCGATCAAGGGTAATGCTACCCAGAACAATAGTTGGCACACACTCACACACACACACACTCTTTTGATGGACTGAAGATTATCTGAGCGGAAGGGAACAAAGAACGAATGTCAGGAGAAGCCTTCTCGAAAAGGGTTGAGGTCATCAGTGGCGTGCCGAAAGGCATGGTTCTGGGACCACTGCTCTTCTTGATCTATGAGAATGACTTGTCAAAAGGACGGGACTTCTACCTGAACATGTTTGCGGATGATACCAAGGTCATGACAAAGGTAAAAAGCGAGAGGGATTGCATCAACCTACAAAGGGGACCTTCACATATACCAAAGTTGGTCTGATGCAAGTTGATGAAGTTAAACCCCATTGAAAGTAATGGAAATAAGACACAGTAAGAGGGGGCCTCGGTATGAATATCATTTAGCGGGAAATAAACTCCAGATATGTGTGTGGTATTGACTCGGGAGTCTATCCCGTTGCTAAACTGTCGCGAGTCCCAAATTGGGAAAACAGTAAAAGCGAAAAACTGTCCACCAGCAAATATCAAAATTTGCGTTTAAATACATGTATAAAGAAATATTCAGCAGCTGTTAACATCTTACATCAGGCTAAAACTAAAATAGATTTGGTCACTTCAAGTGACAGAAGTAATGGCGAAGATTCAGAGAAGGGCAACAAGGATGGTGACAGAATTAAGAGAGCTAATTGCAGCCAGGAAAGACTGAGTAAATAAAGACCTGATTACAACCTGTAAGTTATCAAACCAGCATCATGACGTACATAGTGAACAATTTTTCGAAAGATGCAACGATGAAACAACCACAGGACATCTCAGAACTAAGCAAGAAACTTGTTAGGAGAGAAGTAATTAAGTCCTTTTACAGTTTAAGAGTAATGGATGAATGGAATAACCTGAAGTATGGGATTGTAAATGTACGATAACATGCAGCAGATGAGAGACACGAGATAAACTTCACGGGATGGGGCCCCATGAGTACACAAGTCCTTCTTTGTACATTGCAAATAAGTAATAACACACACACACACACGCACACCGTCGCCAGAGCCCCATCCCAGAACTGTAAAAGAGACAGGCTATCTACAGGCATATAGCTAAATCGAATTCAAGTACCTGGGTAAAGTAATATTCAGCACACTGTTCACAACGTATATTAGGCCAAAATTAGAATACGCTTCTTAAGTTTGGTCACCCCTCTTAAAACCCACAAAAAATAATACCAGAGGAATGCAGCAAAGATGGTTTCACAATTAAGATGGCTGACATAAGGGGCCATAAATATATCCACCATGGAAAAGAGAAGAGCACGGGGTGACTTGATCACAACATTTTAAGCTTTTACACCAATCCGATGATGTCAACAGAAACAGTTCTTCGAAACATGCAAGATAGAATAAACAGAGGCCATAACGTGAAACCTACTAAGAATTTTGTTAGAGATACAAACAAGTACTTTTATTGTGAATGTAGAGGACGAGAGCTGCATACTGGGTGACGAAGCTGTGAATGCTGACACCATACAAAGTTACAAA
Organism: Panulirus ornatus; assembly: GCF_036320965.1. NCBI lineage: Eukaryota > Metazoa > Arthropoda > Malacostraca > Decapoda > Palinuridae > Panulirus > Panulirus ornatus. Next base: position 10,839,692 of record NC_092238.1, on the reverse strand, counting down.
AGTTGTATGGTACAGAAGCTTAAAAAGTGGGGTCCCAAGAGTGTAGAAAACATACACACACACATTATATACATATATATATATATATATATATATATATATATATATATATATATATATATATATATATATATATATATATATATATATATATATTCCTGTGAGTCCATGGGGAAAATAAAACACAATAAGGTCCCATGGGCACTTTCGTGTAATAATCACATCAGGGGAGACACAAGAGAGAAATATACGTCATAAACTTATAATGTGGACAAGAAGGCGAATTGTTTACAAATTTTATCAACAATAAAGTTATCCAATTTGTATAGAGAAGGTGGCCAAGTGAGGATACTCCCTCGAAGGCTTAACGCTACCTCGCTAATGCGGGAAATGCAAATATGTATGAAAAAAGAATTATATATATATGTTCCTATGAGTCTACGGGGAAAATGAAACACGATAAGTTCCCAAGTGCAGTTTCGTGTAATAATCACATCATCAGGGGAGACACAAGAGAAATATGTCAGTGTTTCCCCTGATGATGTGATTATTACACGAAAGTGCACTAAGGAACTTGTATTTTAATTCCCCCGTGGACTCATAGGAATATCTTTATCACGCGCAAAATTGTGATCCTTTCCAATATATATATATATATATATATATATATATATATATATATATATAGTCTCTCACCCCAACTCTCATTTGCCCTTTTTTTCACCTCTTGCACCTTTCTCTTGACCTCCTGTCTCTTTCTTTTATACTTCTCCCACTCAATTGCATTTTTTCCCTGCAAAAATCGTCCAAATGCCTCTCTCTTCTCTTTCACTAATACTCTTACTTCTTCATCCCACCACTCACTACCCTTTCTAAACAGCCCACCTCCCACTCTTCTCATGCCACAAGCATCTTTTGCGCAATCCATCACTGATTCCCTAAATACATCCCATTCCTCCCCCACTCCCCTTACTCCCCAGTAAATTTTAGGGAGAATAAAAAGATGTTCTGGAAGGAGGTAAATAGGGTGCGTAAGACAAGGGAGCAAATGGGAACTTCAGTGAAGGGCGTAAATGGGGAGGTGATAACAAGTAGTGGTGATGTGAGAAGGAGATGGAATGAGTATTTTGAAGGTTTGTTGAATGTGTCTGATGACAGAGTGGCAGATATAGGGTGTTTTGGTCGAGGTGGTGTGCAAAGTGAGAGGGTTAGGGAAAATGATTTGGTAAACAGAGAAGAGGTAGTAAAAGCTTTGCGGAAGATGAAAGCCGGCAAGGCAGCAGGTTTGGATGGTATTGCAGTGGAATTTATTAAAAAAGGGGGTGACTGTATTGTTGACTGGTTGGTAAGGTTATTTAATGTATGTATGACTCATGGTGAGGTGCCTGAGGATTGGCGGAATGCGTGCATAGTGCCATTGTACAAAGGCAAAGGGGATAAGAGTGAGTGCTCAAATTACAGAGGTATAAGTTTGTTGAGTATTCCTGGTAAACTATATGGGAGGGTATTGATTGAGAGGGTGAAGGCATGTACAGAGCATCAGATTGGGGAAGAGCAGTGCGGTTTCAGAAGTGGTAGAGGATGTGTGGATCAGGTGTTTGCTTTGAAGAATGTATGTGAGAAATACTTAGAAAAGCAAATGGATTTGTATGTAGCATTTATGGATCTGGAGAAGGCATATGATAGAGTTGATAGAGATGCTCTGTGGAAGGTATTAAGAATATATGGTGTGGGAGGCAAGTTGTTAGAAGCAGTGAAAAGTTTTTATCGAGGATGTAAGGCATGTGTACGTGTAGGAAGAGAGGAAAGTGATTGGTTCTCAGTGAATGTAGGTTTGCGGCAGGGGTGTGTGATGTCTCCATGGTTGTTTAATTTGTTTATGGATGGGGTTGTTAGGGAGGTAAATGCAAGAGTCCTGGAAAGAGGGGCAAGTATGAAGTCTGTTGGGGATGAGAGAGCTTGGGAAGTGAGTCAGTTGTTGTTCGCTGATGATACAGCGCTGGTGGCTGATTCATGTGAGAAACTGCAGAAGCTGGTGACTGAGTTTGGTAAAGTGTGCGGAAGAAGAAAGTTAAGAGTAAATGTGAATAAGAGCAAGGTTATTAGGTACAGTAGGGTTGAGGGTCAAGTCAATTGGGAGGTGAGTTTGAATGGAGAAAAACTGGAGGAAGTGAAGTGTTTTAGATATCTGGGAGTGGATCTGTCAGCGGATGGAACCATGGAAGCGGAAGTGGATCATAGGGTGGGGGAGGGGGCGAAAATTTTGGGAGCCTTGAAAAATGTGTGGAAGTCGAGAACATTATCTCGGAAAGCAAAAATGGGTATGTTTGAAGGAATAGTGGTTCCAACAATGTTGTATGGTTGCGAGGCGTGGGCTATGGATAGAGTTGTGCGCAGGAGGATGGATGTGCTGGAAATGAGATGTTTGAGGACAATGTGTGGTGTGAGGTGGTTTGATCGAGTAAGTAACGTAAGGGTAAGAGAGATGTGTGGAAATAAAAAGAGCGTGGTTGAGAGAGCAGAAGAGGGTGTTTTGAAATGGTTTGGGCACATGGAGAGAATGAGTGAGGAAAGATTGACCAAGAGGATATATGTGTCGGAGGTGGAGGGAACGAGGAGAAGAGGGAGACCAAATTGGAGGTGGAAAGATGGAGTGAAAAAGATTTTGTGTGATCGGGGCCTGAACATGCAGGAGGGTGAAAGGAGGGCAAGGAATAGAGTGAATTGGAGCGATGTGGTATACAGGGGTTGACGTGCTGTCAGTGGATTGAATCAAGGCATGTGAAGCGTCTGGGGTAAACCATGGAAAGCTGTGTAGGTATGTATATTTGCGTGTGTGGACGTGTGTATGTACGTGTGTATGGGGGTTGGGCCATTTCTTTCGTCTGTTTCCTCGCGCTACCTCGCAAACGCGGGAGACAGCGACAAAGTATAAAAAAAAAAAAAAAAAAAATATATATATATATATATATATATGTATAATCAAAGTACACCTTATTCTTACATTTGTTCAGCTTTCTGGGCAAATTTCTCAAATGTATAAACACCACGGATCGATTCGTCGCATTAAAAGACAGCCAGCCACCAGTCACCTACCGTTTTGTGCTAGGCCCCACCTCAGCTCGGTGGGGGTAACATGGATTTTTTTTTTTTTTTTTTTTTACCGCGGCACCGATGGCGTGATACATTTGTGTGACATGTGTAATATACAGACATAATAGTGACAGGATCTGTCTCGGTTCCATACCAGCGAGCTCGGCCTTTACACGGGGACAAATTGGAAAGAGTAAGTCCATCCGGATCCTGCTTTAATGATTCATGAACCCAAGTGAGAACGACCTAGCCAGGGTCAGACATTTCTAGGACCCAGCCAGCTCAGTGGTCGGAACTATTTGCTTTGCCTGGCAAAGCAACTATTACAGCTGCTATGTTCTGGTAAGCTTCCCAGCTGTAGCTGCCTCCCACTGGTCGCTGGATCCTTCCATGATGGGTACGCCTCCCAATAAAGGTGAGGTTTCTCCCTGCGATGGCTAGAGGCTCCTGGGTGAAGATTTAAAAACGTAGCTAGTTGCCCGAACAGTGGCTGAGCCTCTCGATACAAGCTAGCTAGGACTACCACTGGTGGCCGATACTGGCTGGGTCTGCCACTGGTGGTACCTTTCCGCCATCACTTCACTGTCATGGGAAACAATATAGATGCAGGTGCCAACAGGTAGAGTGGTGCCGCCATAGCTCATCGTTGTCATCATCACCGACAAGCTGGAGCTGAGCCACGAATTGGGTTCTTAGACAAATATACCAAATGTGGATGACTACTAAATCTGTTGATTTCATAAGGTTTCATCCTTTCTATCATCTGTCAGAAACCATAGTTTATGTTCATAGATACGTAATCATAGATCCGTAATCATACAAACTTTGCATATTTTTGCGTTCTCTTTTCCATCATTTACATTGCTTTCACGTTGGCACAACAACCAATATTATTTTGTACTTATTGAACAAACGCACAATACCAACACCTACTCAAACAGATCAAACGCTTTTTACTTTCCTGCAGGTCGCCTGTGTCAGCGCTTCACCATTTCATTTATTCCGAACCTCGACATACAATACATTTGAAATGAAAGTGTCTCCAAACTTTTTTTTATTTGCAATTTCATTCTTCCCTCTTATATTAAATGGGACAGTTAATGATTCTTCATCATTTCAAAGTATCTAATTTCATATTCACAGACTCATCATTTCTTCATTCTTTTTTTTATTTGAGTTTTACAGAGATGGCATTAAACTGAATCAGCTTTCAACGAACATGATATTCTCAATTTGCCACCGAACGCATTAGATATTGTACCTAGCATTCACAATTCTTTCAGTAATACATTTCTTTTATATACCCTGTTTGTTTAGTATCATTTATCTGCATCAATACTTGGCCATTCATCATCCATCATTTATTCACGATTCTTTACTATTTCATCCTCCAGTTAGCATTACTTGCAGTTGCCGACATCTTTTCCAGCAGCATTCCAATTTTTCCTTTCCACCCTCCCACGCTTGCAAATTTCCCTCCATGCCTTTACAGTCAGCTGGTTCCTTGACAAATATGAATTCCCTCAAAATCTAATCAATCTAATGCTCGACAACCGTCGTGTTTCGCCTTCTGTTTGACTCAAGTCGTCGTATATTACTTTGAATAAAAGCTTTCTCACATTCGTTTGTCTCCTATATAACTTGCTCACATCTTCAACTACTGCTGCATCCCCGTATTTCATGTCCACCTCATGGACACATGATTCCTCGTTTTTTTCAAGTGAAATCTCTCTCTCTCTCACCATGAATATAATCAGTAATGTTTTAACATTCCTTCTTTGGCTCTAGTCTTAATTCTTTTCTCCCCGTCGCCATGTCTGAATCTTACACTTGTATCTTTTTCTTTTTTTCAGACAGGGTATTTCGTTAAAATATCGCTGTCTCTCTCTCTCTCTCTCTCTCTCTCGAAGCGTTCCAGTTTCTCTTCGCTCATTCGTTTTCCCTTTTCTACATTTTTCGTCGCATTCTTATGATGCACACTCCTACTAACCTATTTCCATTTGTACAAGATCCATGAGCCTTTAGCAGGATTACCTGCCTCTTAAACAACATGTGAGGAGCAGGTCATCCGGTTAAAAACTGTGGATAATGGTGGACACAAACCTGTTCTGATGACCACTCACCCACCACATACTCCTCAGACTTCCAGGATGCGTCTGGAGCGGTGTCGTGCGTCGGCCTCGTACGTTCCAGCGAGTGAACTGTAATTCTGTCCCATGACCAGGAGCTGATGTTGTAGAGGATATGGCGTCCGATACACTACACGCAGACAAACCTGGGGAAAGAAAGAGGGATTACCTTCCTTAAGATAATCCTTTATCTGTTACCCGAGGAGATCGGTAGTGATCTCTGGTGTATAATGTCGTAAATAATATAACACCTCGTTGGTCGGATGGAATTTCCCTCGAAGATTTCTCAGAAAGGTCTCAGAGGAAAAAAAGAACAATGTTTATATTTCATGCTGTCCAGATTGGTTACGTGCAGAAAACTACCCTCAAGTGATTTTCTTCACTAGTCCAGAGATCAAAGATAGAATCCCAGAATGTGGGAGTCACTTATACGCAAAGCCAGTTTTTCATATCCAAATGAATGATGTCTTTGATTTATTATTATTATATCTATTCTTGCTGTTACTACTACATTATTACTGCATGTAACGTCTCCAAGAGCAGAGGATGATATACCAAAATTCACACTAGATCCATTCTTCGAATCATATTTTGTCCGTAACAAGAAAAGAAAAAATCAATCATAAAATTCGTATACATTCCAGTCTGTTGAAAATCTTATTCCAGCAATGATCAGCACGAGGAAGTACACCAGACCAGTGATGGAGTAGCGGGGTAACAAAGGAGAGGAAGACGACGACTAACGAACAGGAAGCAGAGAACGAGTGAGAAGTGAGGATGAACTGGTTAGACCTGATCCAGGCTAGGTAGAGGTTAGGGAGGACTGGGATAGCCACCACATGTTCCCAAGATGATGGACGGTATGGGCAACGGGACACTTAGGCTCCGTATGATGAGAGGTGGTATGAAGTACAGTATGTATCTCGCTGCCAGCAAGCTAATGAGTTACATGTAAAGGATCTTTTGGTTAATTTTATAGTTATGAATCTCATTCCAAGGTTCTAAAGTGCCGCGGGTGGCGCGAACGCTGTTGCTGAGGAGGAGGAGGAGGAGGAGGAGGAGGAGGAGACCCGGTATGACTGCGGGAGAGCTGTTAACACTGACGCGACTCGAAATGTTAAATGCTAATTTAATACTACGGCTACCGACGCTAACTTTTTTATTTGTGCTACAACTTGTCACACGGCCGCCGAAGGCACATGAAGCCGAGGAAGACTTTGTGCCGTGCGGTAAAAAAAAATATGTGTATTATCGTTCGTACTCTGAGCGGACCGTTGGTTGGCAAGGACTCATACCAGACGCGGACACATCAAATCTGGCAACAAAAACTTCATATTCAAATGCAATAAACACTCCTCGTGTCTCGCTATACCGTGCATATTTATCATCTCCTGCAGTATATTCATGATCAAATGTATTTTTGATCTCCAAAAATGTAGATACAAGTTACACTTTATTTTTCTTTTATTGAACTGTGCAGTTGTGTGGGTAATGACCTTTTTGCTCAACCGTTAGTAAGACTCTATATATGATGCCAGATCCGATACTCAGATCTGAAGCATATATGGATCCTGGCATGTGAACCTTGCGTATGTTCAAAACCATAAATTCAATAAAAAAAAATACACAAAGTTTCTTATTCTAACGAGACGCACCAATAAACTCAAACCTCTAAATAAATATCATTTATTGATTGTTTTACGTAGGATTTTTGGCAATCTAATTTTATTCACAGGTGGCATATGTAATTTCCTTAGAATGTGCACTAATTTCTTGGCTAACTTCACTAAAACTGATATTCTATACAGCTCAGACCGACTAAATCTTAGTGAAACGAATAAGTTCATTTGTAGATTCGTAAAACTTATCAGTCTGATAATGCCTGAAGAGTAATGGTAATCTCCTTCTATAATAAATATTTCCGTAATTTGCATGTTCGGTTACATCCAGCTCTGAAGAAGTAATTAACTGCAATATCTTTTCCAGTCAAAATAAACCGTGTTATATTCGCTTTCTGATATAGTGTATCACTTCGATGATAATGAAGTTATTTTCTACGAACAATAAGACCAATCAGAAGGATCATCGAGATAATTAGTCAGAATCACTATTGCTTGATCATAACGACATTACTATACAGTTATCTCCTTTTTCAACTGGAACATTTTTATCATTCATCAGGATTTATTAATGATATGCCAACACTAATTACAAACTTTTGAAAAAGTTATGGATGAACAAAGTAAATTACTAATGCGACTACTTTGCCTAAATAATTTTGAATACCTCTGATGTACGTTCAAATTATAAAACTAAACACACAAAGTATATACGTTAGTTTGTATATTTCTAAAAATACAAGTTTATTTTCCAGACACACACACACATTTCATATATATATATATATATATATATATATATATATATATATTCCATACTTGTTCCCCGTCTCCGGCGTTAACAAGGTAACGCCAAGAACAGAAAAAGGTCATATTTGCTCACATCTATTCTCTAGCTGTCATGTGCAATGCACCTAAACCACAATACCCTATCCACAACCAGTGGCCACAGACCTTTCCAATGTTTCCCTCGGCCACTTTACATGCCCTGGTTACGTCCATTGACAGCACGCCGACCCCTGTATAACACATCGTTCCAATTCACTCTATCCCGTGCACGCTTTTCACCCTCCTTCATGTTCAGGCCCTGATCATTTAAAACAACTTTCATTCCATCCTTCCATCTCCAGTTTGGTATCCCTGGACTCTTTGTCCCCTCCACTTATAACACATATATCCTCTTTGTGAAGCACTACTCACTCATTCACTCCATATATCGAAGCCATTTCAGCACACCCTCTTCAGCTCTCCAACTCACTTTCTCTTACCCTTTCATTACTTACTCGATCAAACCACAAGACATACTGCCCTTAAACATTTCATTTCTTACACACCCACTCTCCTCCGCACACGCTCATCTGTAGCTCATGTCTAGCATCCATACGACATTGCTGGGACTACCATATCTTCAAACATGCCCATTTTCGCCCTTCCAGATAACGACCTCTATTACCATACATTTCTCGGTGCCTCCAGAACCTTCACCTCCTCACCCTTCGTATGACTCAATCCGATTCCATGGTTCCAAATGCTGCCGTGTCTACTCCCAGGTATTTAAAACACTTCACTTCCTCCAAATTTTCTCCATTCAAACTCACTTCCTAGCTAATCTGACCCTTCACCTTGCTAAACCTAACAACCTTGCTTATATTCACATCTGCTCTCTACTTTCTCACACTCTTTCATACTCATTCACCAAATTCTGCAGTTTCTCACTCGAATCTGCTGCCAATACTGTGTCATCAGTAAGCAATTGACACTTCTCGGGCACCCTCATCCCTTACAAATTGAATACTCTTGTCTCTCTCCAAGACTCCTGAATTATCTCCCTCAACATCCCATCAATAAACAAATTAAACAGCCATGGTGACATCACACACCTCTGCCGCAGACCAACCTTCATTTGCAACCACTCATTCTTCTCTCTTCCTACTCGTTCACATGCCTTACGTCCTTGCTAAAATCTTCTCACTTCTAGCAGCTTTCCTCCCACACAAGTGTATTTGTTAGACCTTCCACATGGCATATCTATCAATTTATCAGATGCTTTTTCTAAACCCATAAATAAGGCATACAAATTCTTCTGTTTCTTTAATTATTTCTCACACATTCTTTAAAGTAAAAAATTGATCCTCACATCCTCTACCACCTCTGAAAGCGCTTTGTTCCTTCCTATTCTGATGCTCTGTACATGCCTTCACCCTTTCAATCATTGTTCTCCTGTACAACTTACCAGTACACTCAACAAACTTATACATTTGTCGTATGAACACTCACCTTTGTTCCCCTTGCCTTTATACAATAGTATTATATACGCATTCCGTCAATCCTCAGGCATCTCATCATAATCCATACATACACTGAAAATCCCAATTGATTGATAAAACCTTGCAAAGGTGACTTTTCACTTGCAGTGCAACTTCACGCAGGCGGAGTCCGGTAACACTTCAGCTGAAAGAGAGTTATGGAAATGTGTAAGTGTAAGGAAATGAGCCTCAGACTGCTGTGGTAAGTATGAAAGTGCATTACGTGATGTGGGAGATTATAATGCTTATGAACCAGGCCACAATAAGTCTGTCGAAGAGAGGCGAGTGTTTTGGTTAAAGCTGAATGAATGTGTCAGCATTTGATGCGCATTTGATGCGGGAGATCGGGTACTGATGAGTGATTTGAATGCGAAAGTGGGCAATGTGGTAGATGGTACAAGCATGGGCTATTCAGTGATGTGAATGGAAATAGTGCACTAGATGCGGAGTTGTGAGCTGAAAAAAACTGGTAACTGGGAATACCTGGATGAAAAAAAGAGGGACATACACAAGCATACAAAGAGTAGGAAAGATATTAAGCGGACAATATTGGATTACTTATTAACTGATAGGCGTACAGAGGAGAGTCTCAAAAGTCAATTTGCTGAAAGGGGCAGCTGGTGGAATGTCTTGTTAAGGCAAGGCCGAGTATTTGTTGAGGCTTTCGGAGAAAAAGGAATTGATATGGGTAAGAAGAAAGTGGTGAATGTGACATAGCAAAAGACGCTGATGTGAAGAGGTACCAGGCAAGATTGAGTGCTGAACGACAAAATGTGAGAGCAGATATAGCTAGAGGATTGGTTTAGGAATGGGAGGTACTTAGGGAAGCAGTGCTAGCATGCACGAGAGAGGTATGTGGCATGCAGGGGGTGGGAAATGGGCAGGTGAGAAAGGGTAGTGAATGGTGGGATGACGAAGTTAAGTTGCAGGTGAAAGAGAAGAGAGAGGTGTACAGGCGTTACTTACAGGGAAGGGATACAGCTGAGAGGGAGACATACAAGGCAAAGCAGCAGGAGGTTAAGAGGAAGGTGAGGAGCAGAAAAAATAAAAGGTTAACTAGAGCTGATGTGAGCGACTATCAACAAACTTCAGTGAAAAGAACAAAATGTTTTGGAAGAGTTAATATTGTGATAAAAATAAGAGAACAAATGAGAACATTGGTAAAGCGGGCCATTGGGGACATGATAACAGACAGATATGAGATAATGAGGAGATAAAATGAGTATTTTGAAGGATTGCTGAATGTGTTGGATGATAGGCTGGTAGAGCAGCGTGTCTGGATTGGGGAGATATGCTAAGTGAAAGTCATGGTAAGTGGTCTGGTGAAAAGAGAAGAGGTGGTGAAAGCATTGCACATTATGAAAGGCGGCAAGACGACTGGACTGGATGGAACTGTATTTGAATTTCTTAAGAGTGAGATTGTGTTGTTGTTTGGATGGTTATTATTTTTAATGTGTGGGCCTGAGGATTGGTGGAATACCTTATGGTGCCATCATATACGTAAAGCCAAGTGGGACAAAGGCGAGTGTTCGAATTACAGCGGTACAAGTCTGTATCCGGTAAGTTGTATGGAGTGGTTATTGCGAAGGTGAAAGCATGTATAGCATCAGACTTGGGAGGAACAATGTGGTTTCAGAAATGGAAGGGGATGTGTGGATCAGGTGCTTGCTTTGAAGAATGGTTGTGAAAAATACTTAGAAAAATAAAAACAAAAATAAATTTGTATGCGGCATTCGTGAATCTGGAGAAAGCACATGACAGAGTTGATAGGAATAGTTTGTGGAAAGTGCTACTAATACATGGTGTGAGAGGAAAGCTTTCAGATGCAGAGAGGAATTGTAATAGAGTAAGGCGTGGTGCAGGCGAGGGAGAGAGGTTCCAGGCGAAGGTGGGTCTGCCGCACGGATGCGTTACCATGGCTGTTTAATCTGGGTATGGATGGGGGTGATGAAAGAGGTAAATGTAACGATCTTGCAGAAAGGGGGAGGTATGCAGTCTTGGGGGGATGGGGGGAATAGGTGAGTCAACTGTTGCTTCCTAATGACATGGAAGCGGTAGAAGATTCGAGTGAGAAATTGCAGAAGCTGGTGTCTGAGTTTGGAAGAGTGCATGAATGGAGCAAGCTGAAAGTAAACAGTAACTGTGAATAAAGGCATCGTTAATATGTTCAGCAGTGAAAAGACACAGGTTATTTTTTTGTGTGAACTTGAATGGATAGGACTTGGAGGAAGTGGAGTGTTTTAGATACTTGGGAGTAGAAATGGCAGTGAATGGAACCATGTTAGTTGATGTGAGCCATACGGTGTGTGATAGACAAAGATCAAGGGCGAACTAGGGAATGTGTGGAGACAGAAGTCAACGTCTTTAAGGGCAAAGACGAGTATGTTTGACGGCATAGTTATCATGTCGGTGCTGTACGCATGCGTGACGGAGGCCTTAGACACATATCTTAAGGACTGGGTGAATGTGAAACGAACTGTTCTAGGACACTTGGTGTGAGGAGTGTAGATCGAGTAAGAAATAACGAGGTAAGGAGCCAAGCAAAGATTTTTCCCCTTAAGACTAAGTCATCTGTTTCTGACGATAACTCTTTCATACGGGACATAGCGAATAAGAACGTAAGAAAAAAACCACTTCAAATGAAAGGATTCTTGTAAGTTCACTAAAACTATCTATACAATTCTGATTATAAAATCACAAGTAGTGGAAATGTAACCAAGACTAGAGATTTAGTTTTTTTCCAACAGAAACATAGTAGTAATAATAACGATGATATTATTATCATTATGTTATTATTATCATCATTATTTTTATTAATATTACTATTATTATTATTATGATTATTATTATCATTATTATACCTACTTTAACAGAACTAACGTGTATACAACATGATATATGTCTGTATGCATGATATATGTCTGTATGCAACCAAAACTTGTGGGACGCCCCCTCATGAGGGTAAATAGATGATAATAATAAGATAATGATAGTAGTAGTAGTAGTAGTAGTAGTAGTAATAATAATAATAATAATAATAATAACAATAACCGGTATTAGAAGTGGTAGGCATTTTCGTCGAAAGTAAAGCAGGAGTGCTAATAGAGAGAGAGAAAAGTGATTGGTTCCAGCAGGCGAGTCTGCGTCAACTGCGTGACGTTACATGACTGTTTAATCTGTTAATGGGTGTGGTGATGAGGGGGGTAAATGTGAGGGTCCTGGGTAGAAAGGCGGGTCTACAGTATGCTAGGAGGAAGAGGCAGGGAAGTGAGTCATTTACTGTAGCGGATGACATGGCTCAAGTGAGAGATTTTAGTGATAACTGCAGAAACTTGTGACTGAGTTGGGCAGAGTGTGTGAAAGGAAGAACCTGAGAGTTAATGTGAATAAAAATAAAAGTAAGTTTAAGTGGTTTAGCCGGTGGTAGAGATTGTCTGAGTAGAGAGTAGGGAGTGGAGTGGACAGGGAATGAACAATCGGAGTTTAAGTGAACCATAGGGTGGGTGAGTGAGCCCTAATGATGTTGCAAAAGATCGGGTGAGAGTGGATGTCTTAGAAATTAAAAGCTTGAGGACAATGTGTGATACGAGGTGTATCAAGAAAGAGGAGTGGCAAATAGTCAGATAAGTATGATTGTAAGAGGGTGTGCTGAAATTGCCTGGACATATGCATAGGATGAGTGAACGATTTTTGTGTCGGAAAGTGAGGGAGCAAGGGGAAAGGAGAGATCGAGAAGGATATGAGAGGATGGAGCGAAAGATACTCTGACTTGTCGAAGAGGGTGAGAGGCGAGCACAGGACAGAATGAATGGGAGCGTTGTGGTGTACAGGGAAGGAGGTGCCAACAATGGGTTGAGCCTGGGTATATGAAATAGTCTGGGGAAACCACGGAAAAATCTGTGGGGCTTGGCTATGGTGAGGGGGTTCTGGTTTCGGTGCATTACACAACAGTTATAGTGGATGTAGGCGAATGAGGCTATTCCTCGTTTGTTCCTGGCTCACCGTGCTACGCGGGAAACTGCGAATCATGAAAACAACAACAATAATAATAATAATAATAATAATAATAATAATAATAACCGCATGCATTAAAATGCCCGGGCTAGTCTGCCAAGCGGTATTTTAGAACAACTCAACATTGTCGTGCATCAACTTTCCTTCTTTTCATTTATGCCACAGGAACCTAGCCTAGCTAAGGAAGATAAACTAAGCTATATTAACTTAACCTAGCTCAAAATTTTATGGATGAAAATCCCTATCAAGCTTTACTGAATAACCGCGTTTTTCTCCCTAGTTGTGACTTATCGACCGTTTAATAAGGCCTACAATCATTTACCAATGAGAAACGACCTTTTGATATTGTTGCCGATACATTATACTGATACATTTGCCAGGCGCTTTATAATTTATCTACGTTAAGTTTGGTAGGATTAGAAAGCTTTTAGAGAGTGAAATGACTAATCCTCTAACAAAGCAGTTTCTTCGTAGCAAATGTTGAACTGTTCTCGAATGAAGACCTGCTGTTAATAATGGCGACATGAAGAGAGAGAAAATGCATGAGTGTGGCCTTTAGTATCCTGGCTATATTAATGCATCTTTACGGAAAAAGAATACCTTTTTCAAGTTCACAGTTTCTCTTGGATTTCAGGGTTGTCACTGGGTCATAGAACACGGGTCTGGATTTCGTCTTCATCCCACAACTCTATAATCACTTTCAGTGTTACATGTCAAGGGTACATTCCAAGACAAGAAAGCCTCCGGAAACACCTACCTACAAGTTTGTTCTATGGTACATAACTTCTAGTTGTTTGAAGACAGTAAGTTATCAGCAACTATATTGTGCTTGTGAATAGAATCAGTTAGATAACACTGGGATACAAATAGGATCATAAACCATTACACCAGGCATTACATCTTGCCTTACATGCTCACCCGATACGCCTCCTTTCCCGCTCAAAGATTACATACACTTCACACATGCGCGCGGGTGTGCGGCCAACTGTTACTCTCTAACTCGCCGTATGATATTCCTCTGTTCTCAGAGAAGTATTTTATTTAGACTCTATTGTTTTAAAGTGGAAATAGAGAAGTGGCTGTTGTAGTAATAGATTTGATAAAAAAGTAAAGCTGTTCTTTTACTAGACAAGAGTATATGATATCAAAAAGCAGGTTAAGTGGTTATGTTTTATGTTGGGTGTAAGGAGACAAAGATGACGATCAAAGACATGCATACAGGGCTAACTTTAGCGCAAGTGAAAAAAAATTCTTCCACCGTAAATCGTAACTATCACTCAGGACACGAATTCGCTCTTTTTTTTATGACATTGTTTTTGGACTTCATACTACTTTTTTCTCTCACTGCTGGTACAGTCGTACTGTTTTAGTGTTGCACTGCATTCATCACCGTGTCCTGGATGGGGGATCTCGGGGATCTTTACGTACCTTGTTTAAGAAGCATTCTGGTAGGAGGGACAGCTTTTTGTCAAGGTGGAGTACAGACAGAACGGTTAGTCTGAGAAATAGCCCCCGGTGTATTCACTTACTGGAGACGGAGCGCAGCAATATTCAGTTCAGAAGTGAAGAAGTCATTAGGTGGAAACCATGAAGCTTTACCGAAATGCTACCACGGCTTTCAAAAGAAAGTTTGAAGGAGTATAGGCGACGACAAGATGTGCAAAAATATCAAGAGTTGAAAGGCTTCCAGTAATGAACTGCAAACTACTAATGACAAGAGCCAGTCTCGACCCACTCTAATCATTATAATTCACCGTCCGAATTTTGGTTCAAACCAGTATGACGTGATTAAGTATATCTGGCAATGACCGATGGTGTCCACAGTAACTAGGTATCAGAAGCCCCGACGCGCATAGTGTTAGTCACATATAAACAAAATAATGTACCAGCAAGTGGAAGAATCAAAGTAAAATCAATGTCAATTTTTCTTCTTAAATATGATGAAATGTTTTTTGGCATTTAGTTGCAATGACAACCAGCAAGTCCTATCATACTTGGAGTACTCACTTGAAATATCAGTTATATATGATATATTACGTAGATATAATCACGCCATATATATATATATATATATATATATATATATATATATATATATATATATATATATATATATTCGCCATTTCCCGCGTTAGCACCAGGAACAGACGAAGAAAGGCAGTTTTCTCTTGCTGTCATATACAATGCACCGAAAGCACAGTCCCCCAGGCTCTTCAGACCTTTCCTTGATTTACCACCGCCGCTTCACATGCCCTGGTTCATTCAAGTGACCCCCCCCCACCACATCGTTCCAATTCACTCACTCCCGTGCATGTCTTTCACCCTTCTTCATATATATATATATATATATATATATATATATATATATATATATATATATATATATATATATATATACATATGTGTGTGTGTGTGTGTTTTTCTAATCACAGATAATTGAATGCGATAGCATATTTAGTAATCAATCTCCTTTATGTTCTCTAATTTTCTCACCATTATTCTACCATTAGGTGGGTGCTTAAACACCAACTGTCCAAAAGTCTCCATTTCATTTCAATAAAGCTTTCTCCTAAACACAGGCATCATAAAAAAAAAAAAGGCGTCACGAAACTTGGATATGAAATGCAAAAAATGCAAACTATGTATATAAGAAACAAATTCGGAAAATCCCACAGCACATAGCACATGGAAATTAAGGGAAAACACTACAACCTAACCGCATGAATACATACAAAATATGGATACAGAAATACAGAAAATCTTACAGGCGAGAAAATATGAGAATATTAAACAAGGTAGGAATATAGACAGTCCATCACTAAATACACTAAGTTGGGCTAAGCGAGACCGTTACTGTCCGGGTGTGGAGTTGGTCAGGTCGGGGTCGTTTGATTCTCCCTGACCTTTGTAACCCCAGTGTGTCATAGACACGTTTCTCCTGTCCCGCATGGCGGACTCGGTAGTGTGGCGGTTCAGTGACGTGTTCCACTTGTCCTAAAACAGCATTAAGTCTACGTCCTATTGACGGGCCACCAAAGAACTATATGGCGGTGGTCGTGCTTGTCTGGATGTTGATGACAGGTGCTTTCTCTCTGATGGGAATGGCTTCTAATATCTGTAGTCTCCTCCGATCACTGCTACTAGTAGTGATTTTGTTGTTATTCACTGTAATCTCCCAACGTTAGTTTCGTTCCAAGCTTTTGTTCGTGTTTTATTTCACCTTCTTGTAAGTGGAGCGACAGGTGGCGGCTCAGGTTGCATGTCCGATGTAGTCTATGTGGTGAAGCTGAGGCACCCCAATATTCCATAGGTACTCACATACCACATCGGTACCATTAAAACATCCAGAGCGACCTATCACGTTCGGCACGGGCAACGAAATGTCCCAGTCAAGGCCATCTCATTAACTATATATATATATATATATATATATATATATATATATATATATATATATATATATATAGAAAACAGCTAACGCATAGTATCCAGACAAGGAAAAGCACGGAACTGTCTGTGGGGCCTGGCTAAGAATTGTGTTCTCTGGTTTCGGTGCATTGTACACGACAGTTAGAAAGTGGATGTGAGCAAATGAAGCTATTGTTCATCTGCCCCTGGCGTTATCTTGGGAAGGCAGGAAACGGAGAGAATGTATGGAAAGATTACACTTTTCCATATATATGTTAGCTGAGACGGCACAGGCAGCTGAGGCCCTAATCAAGGCCATCCCATGAACGCTTATATATATATATATATATATATATATATATATATATATATATATATATATATATATATATATATATATATGGGGTATGGGAGATTAAGAATGCTTCCCACGTATTCCCTGCGTGTCGTAGAAGGCGACTAAAAGGGGAGGGAGCGGGGGGCTAGCAATCCTCCCCTCTCGTTTTTTATTTTTTTAATTTTCCAAAATAAGGAACAGAGGGGGCCAGGTGAGGATATTCCAAAAAAGGCCCAGTCCTCTGTTCTTAACGCTACCTCGCTAACGCGGGAAATGGCGACTAGTTTAAAAGAAGAAAGATATATATATATATATATATATATATATATATATATATATATATATATATATATATATATATATAAGCCTGAACCAGGTACCCATTTTATCGACCAACACCTAGAGATAGATGAACAGCTGAGTTGACTGGGCCAACTGCCGCTATCTATGCGCTCGACCCTGGGTGACCCGTGAATGCGTCACGGGTAGGAACGCCAGCCACTACACCGCGGGAGTCCAAACACATACACACACACACACACACATATATATATATATATATATATATATATATATATATATATATATATATATATACTTTAAAGTGAAATGAGTTTAAGAGTTTTAAGCTGCGATTTATGGTTAAGCTAAAGATTTCTGTAGACAATAACCCGAAAGTGGGCCCAAAAACTGAAATAAACCGTCATTTTCCAATGCGTGTTCGTCAGCTCAAATCCATCATGTTATATCTTCAGCACTGAGAACATAGCTATATGCCACTTATTATTACCTGAATGACAAGCTCAGTTACTACAGAGAACGGGGTCCACACTATCACAAGCGACTCACTAGTTATTTTCAGCGACTTTCACATGACCCCAGATATATCCCCTTAGCATGTGGTTCCCTTGACGCTATCTCCAAACAACAGCTGCATTTGCATACAATAACAGACCCTACTTTCACTTTACTAGCCTACCCTCAAACGGTATTCTATCTTCCACCTTATATTTCATGTTTTTTCTTACTTTTTCACAAAACATGAGAAGGTAAGTCACATCCAGTCTCATCCAGAAAACGTCAATCCTATCGTCTGTCACTGTACTTCAATCATAAGGAGTTAGTAACGACAATATTGTCTTCTATCCCATGTAGGACAATTTCCACAACGTAACTTTTCACTTTTCACCTCTAGACAAGGAAAATCAGCTTTCTCTCATATTCATCATTCTTATGTTCACTATGGTTATCTTGCAGACTGGTCTGTTTCGTCGAGTCAAAAAGTATTTTGTCAGGTTTTTCTTTATTCCACAGCATTACCGAATTTATCGACTTTTCCTAAGGTAAAAATGGTTTTGAGCTAATGTTTGATTCTAATTTAACGAAGTTCAACCAACGGGATAGTGGGAAGGCTCATGCTCTTTGCCATATTTAAGTCAAGGCAGTGTTGCGTTATAACAGACCCAGCCAGAGGACTCCGCACCCAACCCTGACCCTTTCCTAACTCGAGGTAACCCTAACCTACATCAACGTAACCCAGCGTTGGTGCGAGGGGAAATGAACTAGTCAGCAAAATAACGTTTAACCTATAGGCTTCCACTAGTCGGCAAAATAACCGTTATCATTTATCTTACATTCTGAGCTTTTATCATCCCTGTCGCACCCTTTAGACTGAAACAAAGAACTACTGTACTGAATATAACCACATAACTGGACATTAACAATTCTGTAACCTGACCTACCCAGAATGCGTATCCATCCGGAGATACTGATTAAGTCGCCAACTATAAACATAAGTGAAAGAGCAATGCTTGAATTTAGGTGTACTACAAAACACGTTACTACTTTTTACAATAATGTATCACCACTTGTTTGCCTAATCATACTGTAAGAATAAACCTTCTAAAATTCACAAACTTTCCATCCTGCGATCTTTTATGTCATTTTCCGTTTTCGCTTCCACTGTCTGAGTACATGTTTGGTGTAGCTGCTTCACCACCACATTAATGCTCTCAGTCCAATGAGTCATGACTGCGACTACACGTCAATTCCTGTAAAAAAAAAAAAAATATATATATATAAACAGAATCGCTCTAGTTATCTCCTGTCATTCACACTGTTCATCAATCAAACGTAAAATACAATAAACTTTTAGAGGAAAATATCTGGATACTACAAAACAGCAAAAGTTTCTTGGTCTTTTCTACTTGAAAAGTGGTGGGAAGAACTGCATTTGCCAGAGATGTATGCATTTTCATCCCACTGACGGAAACTACGTATGAACTCTCCCAGTCCCTTCCCGCACTAGCAAGCACAGGAAAGTGGTATTCACTGGAGTGTCCATCCTCTTTTTTTCATAATAACTCCACATGATACACTAGCAATTCTAAGCTACTAGACAAATTCTTTGGCGGGTATTGCCTTAGAGGGACGATTGATAAATTTCTTTCGTACCGACTATCAGTATTCTACGCTCTAAAAGGTTTCTATCACACGAAAAGGATAATTAAAAGGCCGAGAAGTTACGTGAACCATCTCGGGTTAATATCAAATACCCGTAATGATCCATTTCGTTCAGGGATTGTTTCTCTTTACCCACGCCTTTTCCTTTAATTAAATCATACATGTGTATTTATGTGCATATGTTTATGTGTCCGTATGGAAGTTCCTACGCAGGTGATAGGGAAGGTACTAACGCAGGTGATGGGTGCGGTACAAACGAAGTGTTATTAAAACAACGTCGGCTTTCTACTAAACTTTAAAGGTAAATTGGTAATGGCCCGTCGGACATGGTTTATCAGTAATAGTATGGGGTGCAATGCTTGTGTCAGGGTTATAGTGCGCCATTCTACCTTTATTAAGGAAGTTTAGGTTACATAACCCTGAGCAACGCCGGAACAATGAGGGTGGCTCCACCACGCCTGTGGAAGGTGATGAGGGAACTACGTCATTTTCACCAACTCCGTCACCAGGGGAGGAGTACATATCCTACAAATCACTCACTTTGATAAACTTACACCATATCTTTTAAAAATTCACGTTTTTCATCTTTCGCTCCACTGTAACTTCCCTTTCATGTCTCTTCTTCCCCTCCAGCAGAGAAGTAACATTAATAAAAAGAAAAGGAAATGTGTGCTACGCATCAACAGGTTACGCCAGACCGAGAAGGAAGGGTGTTGGTTCGCTACGATACGCCACGCCACGATAGGCTAGGCTGGCCAAATTGGGGACTAACGCCAGGATAGGCTAGGTTGGGCACCCTAGGGACTCAGACCAGGATAGGCTAGACTGGAAAATATGGGAAACAGCGCAAGGATAGGTTAGGCCTAGGAAAACTGGGAATAAAGTTAAGACATGATGAGCTACGCTAATTCAGGGACGAAGTCACGATAAATTAAGTTGGGAAAATTTGGGATCGAGAAATTTCACTTGTGGGAACAGGGGCCCTAATTATAACTACTACAACTACTACTATCAATAATAATAATAATAATAATAATAATAATAATAATAATAATAATAATAATAATAATGATTACAATAATGATTTGGTGTTTATAGAGTAAAACTGCAGCTAAAGGCTGAAAATACACGCAAGACATCGGAACTATGACAAAAGAGGGTGTCAAAGTCTACATAGATTCTAAAAGTTTTTGATAATGCTCAAATAGTTGGATTGGGGCTGTTTTGGGAGGTGTGTACGAGCTTGAAAGGTCCCGGTGCGATTGTGGCGCTGGACCGCAACTCAAGGAGGAAGGATCTCTGATGATAGGTGACGGTGGCGAAGTTAGAGATCCAAGTGATGGTTGAGAGAGTCGAGAGGACCAACGTGTTCACCACCTCTTGTCTGATTGTATCAGATGGACGGAGGATGATCTTGCATCCCTTTTTCTGCGCCTTTTTCTACCTGTCCCCGCTGTGTGATGGTTAGGGAGCAAGGGTCCTATCTACGCTGGCGATTTGGCTAGACTATGCCGAGTCCTGGTTGTTGAAGATACACTTCAAGAATCAGCAGATACACCGGATTAAGGAAGTCTGGGCTACTTCATGTCATAATAGTTTGGCTTCACCCTGCTAGCTAGGTAGTTTGGGCCCCCCAAAGTAATATGGCGTTTGGGGTAGGCATGCTCTAGAATGGAAGTTATGCAAAGTTTAGGCGAAGCGGACATGAACCGGTGGAACCACGATAACAATAATTATTTCTTTTTACGAACGAAAATCGGCATGCTCCGGCAACTGCCGACACATAACAGTTCCGTCTAGCCAAACCTGACCGATGTTTATTTAAATTTATGCATGTTCAGCCAAAACACTACATTCGAAATATTAGTTTCCAACCAAACCTAATGTAACGTAACCAAAGATAAACTCAGAATAGGTTTGGTTTTATGGTTATTCTTTAGCGGACGAAAATATAAATTTGTTCGACCTCACCGAAAGAAATTTGCCAATCTGGATCGTGTGTGAGGCTTCACCAAGAATTGGAGGAAAGTAATACAGTTGATCACGTTTAGCCTGAGGAGATGATACCCACCCAGGCAGATGAGATTGGTTTGCTAGCGGTTTGGCTTGTAGCGACAAGCTACCTAGGTAGAACAGACGCGAACTGAGGCAACTTGTGAAGCGGGTTAGGCAAGGTGAGACCAGCTGTTACGAAGCAAAGTTATTTAACGAGAGGATAAGTTGTAGTGAAGTGATTTTGGTATGTGTGATGAAGAGTTAGACGCGAAGTCAGTTGACATGGTACGGTACAGTGAACCAAATAAGGTTAGCTAATGTACATGATAAAGATGGATAACGGACAACAAAAGTTTTATATATATATATATATATATATATATATATATATATATATATATATATATATATATATATATATATATATATATAACTTTCATACATTCCCATTTTCAATCTGACTAACCATTCCTATTTTCAGTGTAAGTTCTATCCATTCCTATTCTAAGTGAATGAGGTAAGAATGCTCTCTCTCTCTCTCTCTCTCTCTCTCTCTCTCTCTCTCTCTCTCTCTCTCTCTCTCTCCGGCAACAAGAGCCGGCAGGAAAGAACAAAAGCAAAACCATGCATCTGGGAAGCAAACCTGCTTGGAATTCGACTGAATAGAACGAATGGGAAAGTACAATAAAACTTAATGCACTATCCTCTGCTGTACCACAGTGTCTCCTTCGTCAATGAGAGAAACGAATTAAAGTATATATCCAATCCTTTTTTCTTGAACCTAGTAATTAGATACGTGCACTAATGACTTTTTTACCTGTTTGTAAAAGTATTTACAGGCTTTCCATAAGCAACATTTGACGGAAACTTATTCCAGGGTTCAAACGCATATGTTTTACAAAGAAACCCTCACACGTCAGCATTGCACCTTTCAAGTCTTCAAAAATGTGGAAAGCTTAATTCCCAAATTAATCTCACTAGTCATCAATCAATTACTATATTATCTCAGGTAGTCTGTGAAAGACCAAAAGAAACAAACGGTGGAGAAAGGATGTTATATGGATATGAGGCGTGAGCCCCTAGATAAACTACAGAATAGGGTGCATGCATCGGAGTGAGAAGGGTTGATCGAGTAAAGGTATGGCAGCAAGATGCGTATGTATAAGAGAACTATAGAGGGTTTGTTGCAATGTTTGGGTGTATGGAAAGGATGAGTAAGATTAAGATGAGGGTTATGAGGGTATACATGGAAGGAACACTGAAAAGGGGGATACTGAGGGGGATTTGAGTACGAAACTGTGGAAGCTGGTGTCTGGGTTTAGAAGTGCGTGAAAAGATAAAGTTGATAGCAGATGTGAATAAAGGCAAGGTGAGGAGAGTATGAGATTGCCTTCCAGCTTTTACCACACTAATCTGTAAGTCTATGATGTCTTCCACTAACATAAAAAGCCTCAAAGGGTCCCACTGGTCTGCAGCTGTTTTGAATTTCTTCGTAGAACTTTGAGGAAGAGAAGTGCGTTAGATAACTAGGAGTAGATATGACAGCGAATGGAACCACGGGAGATGAAAGCCATAAGGTGAGTTAAAAGGCAAAAGTCCTGGACGCAATGAGGAATGTGTGGAAAGAAAGGTCAATGTCTTTACGAGCAAAGACAGGTATGTCTGATGATATAGCAATCCCGTCGGTGCTGTATGGATGCGAAGCGAGGACCTTAGGCAAGAGCGCAAAGAAAAGGGTGGATATGTTGTAAATGAAATTGGTGAGGACAGTATGTGGTGTAAGGAGTGATGATAGAATGAGAGTGATAGGGTAGAGAGAGGTGTGGTAGCAAGAGGACCATGTGTGATAAGACCTCAAGAGGGTGTGCTGAAATGGGTTGGTTATATGGAAATGTCACAGTAGATGGAAGAAAGACGAGGGGGAAACCAAGGAGCTCCGAGGCTGAAGGATGGAGCGAAAGATGCGTCGAAGGTTCGGGGCATGAACATGCAGGAGGGCGCGAGTCCTTCAAAGAATAGAACGAATTGGAGCTATATAGTATACAGTGGTCGACGTGCTGTCAGTGTATTGAACCAAGGCGATCGGGGGAAAGCACGGAAAGGTCTGTGGGAAAAGGTTGTGGATTGGGGCCTTTGGTTTCATATTACTATACAAGACAGCTAAAAAGTGGATGTGAGAACATGAGGAAATTTCTTCGTGTATTCAGGGCGATACCTCGATAACGCGAGAAATGGTGAGCCTGTATTATTTGTGGCTTCTTAATCCTTTTGCGCTTCCGCTCACAGGAAGAACATGGGTTGCACAAATAAAAAATGCATGATATATATATATATATATATATATATATATATATATATATATATATATATATATATATATATATATATATACATATATATATAATTTGCGGTGTTATCCAAACGGAAAAGTTTACACGACAGTGATGCAATAGGCAGCTGCCTGGATACCGGCCATAACCCGTCTTCCCAGAAGTTATTCAAAGTTTGGAAAGTGCGCGAGTGTAGCTTGCGGATGGGCACGCGCAGATGACCTTTTCTAATATAAATCTTTATAGAATTAATCTTAAGCTTTTCCAAGATTATCAGTAAACTTGAAAAAATAATGTCAACACAGTTAACAACGACACACTATCAATAAATTTCCGAAACATGAGAATGACTCGCAATTTGAATTATCGTCCCGAAGCATTAATTAAACAAAACATGTCGAAGACTCCTCTCGCTGGACTTTGTAAAAGTTTGCGAAGTAAAAGTTTCAGAAAAGACATTTGGAAGAATATCAATGGTTGCAGCAACCTTTCATCTCTCCGAATAGTCGATATATCCACTAATCAACTGGCACAAGCAAGAACTCGTTATCTTCCGTGGTGAATGAGCCACACTGATCTACCTTCGGGGAACATACGGCAGACAGTGGTTATGCTAAAAACTGAATTCCATTTTCGGCCTAGTATTTTACTGTGACTTGCCTGGCAAGAAACGCCATACCTTGTTTTCGACCAGATGGCAGTCACATAGCACAGGAATCAATACACTGTGACTAACGCGGTTCTCAATGTATCCAATTCAGCTGACAACAAAATAACATGTGAATCGTAGACTGTTATCGGTCCCTGACCAAATGAGACCTGTGTACGTCAAATATCAGCCAAAAGATAAAGGTAAACTACGGAATGAGGCACCCAATCTGCTGTTTAGCCACATGAGCCAATGATCCCGGAAATCACCTGAAAGACAGATTTAAGTAACGTGTGTTGCTTACTCATGTGAATAAGTTAACATGGTTAAATCTAATGCCGTGGTAGACGGTCTCCCTCAGCATACAGAACATTATCAAACGAAAGATAGCAAAGGGCCTAGATACTTCTCATTCGTAAATCATTTTTCCAGTATGTGGTGCACATATTTGTGGTGGAAGGAAAGTTGTTTATCACAGTTTCCAACGAAGAATTAATGTCAGTATCTACGAGTCCTATCTTATCATTTAAATCATTATATCCGCAATAAGACTCATTCAAATATTTCTGTCTCATAGATGGATATGTGAGAATTTTTAAATGTGGGTTATTTTGTTCTAATAGAAAAAAAAATTAAATCGATATTGTTTCTTCATTTTTGGTTTTAAACGGTTACATCAGAGATCAATGAGGCATTAAGTGAAGAAATGAAAGCGAAACGCACGTTCACTGATATGTGATGTGGTGTCATAACTGGTTTGAGTGGAACTCGTTTAACTGTATGTCTAGTAATATGCACCAGCCTACACGCACCGCTCGGGAACCTTTTCATAGGGGAAGGAATTGATAATAGACAGTGGCTATGAAGGGTGGAGCGCATAGGTTCGAATCCTGGTTCCCGCAGTCAACCTAACTGTTCATCCACTCATGGGGGTTGGTCAATAAAACGAGTACCGGGCTCAGGCTAAGATATATATATATATATATATATATATATATATATATATATATATATATATATATATATATATATATATATATATTATACTTTGTTGCTGTCTCCCGCGTTAGCGAGGTAACGCAAGAAAACAGACGAAAGAATGGCCCAACCCACCCACATACACATGTATATACATACACGTCCACACACGCACATATACATATCTGTACATTTCAACGTATACATATATATACATACACAGGCATATACATATATACACATGTACATAATTCATACTTGCTGCCTTTATTCATTCCTGTCGCCACCCCGCCACACATGAAATGACAAGCCCCTCCCCCCCGCATGCGCGCGAGGTAGTGCTAGGAAAAGACAACACAGGCCACATTCGTTCACACTCAGTCTCTAGCTGTCATGTATAATGTCATATATATTCATATATATATTCAACTGGGGATATCACGATCGTGCTGTAAGGAACCATAACTACCTAGTTAGTAATATCATCGTTACATTCACAATTTCACTTACTTCTAATACCTTTAGCAAGGAATCGACACGCGTTGATGGCTGACTTCGGCCACATTGTTGAAAGAAACACTGTACCGTGTATTCAAAGGAGATTCTATGCCTAACTCCACTTCGTGTTTAATCGACTTGCATCAAAAGGCTTCACCTGTCGAATTATACATTAAAAAGAGCGTCTCTGTAATGGTGGATATGAAGGGAGTACGTCAAACACAGAGCGTAGGGTGGGTGCAGTACCGTAACAGACATAAGAAAGGTGCTAAATGAGCCCAAGCTTGTCCAAAAACCCAGGTCCCTGTCTCGTAGGAAGAAAGTTAGAACAATATCACTGGCATTAGTGAAAATGCATAGAAGGGTCAGAATAACTAAAGAATGGATATAAGCGGATGTAGCCTCTCTTCGCCTGTTCCTGGCGCTCCCACGTTAACGCAGGAAACGACGATCAAGTGAGCCTATATAACATGTCCTCCAACAGCAAGAATTCGGACCCATACCTTTTTCCGTGGTAGATAGGAACGCTAACCGCTCGGCTACGATAGCCCCTAATAGGGACATGATTATTCGACTACTAGCACTCGAATACCCTTCATCTCACAGCCATGAGCGGTTAGCGTTCCCAGCTACCACGTAAAGGTTAGGGTTCGAATCCTTACTGTTGGAAGGTATTATGTGTTCTGTGAAAATTACACGTTCATATGCAATAATACACACACACACACACACACACACACATTTTTTTTTTTATTATACTTTGTCGCTGTCTCCCGCGTCAGCGAGGTAGCGCAAGGAAACAGACGAAAGAGTGGCCCACCCCACCCACATACATATGTATATACATACACGTCCACACACGCAAATATACATACCTGTACATCTCAACGTATACATATATATAAACACAGACATATACATATATACACATGTACATAATTCATACTGTCTGCCCTTATTCATTCCCGTCGCCACCCCGCCACACATGAAATAATAACCCCTTCCCCTCGCATGTGCGCGAGGTAGCGCTAGGAAAAGACAACAAAGGCCACATTCTTTCACACTCAGTCTCTAGCTGTCATGTATAATGCACCGAAACCACAGCTCCCTTTCCACATCCAGGCCACACAGAACTTTCCATGCCCTGATTCAATCCATTGACAGCACGTCGACCCCGGTATACCACATTGTTCCAATTCACCCTATTCCTTGCACTCCTTTCACCCTCCTGCATGTTCAGGCCCCGATCACTCAAAATCTTTTTCACCCCATCTTTCCACCTCCAATTTGGTCTCCCACTTCTCGTTCCCTCCACCTGTGACACATATATCCTCTTGGTCAATCTTTCCTCACTCATTCTTTCCATGTGACCAAACCATTTCAAAACACCCTCTTCTTCACTCTCAACCACTCTTTTTATTACCACACATCTCTCTTACCCTTTCATTACTTACTCGATCAAACCACCTCACACCACATATTGTCCTCAAACATCTCATTTCTAGCACATCCACCCTCCTCCGCACAACCCTATCTATAGCCCACGCCTCGCAACCATATATCATTCTTGGAACCACTATTCCTTCAAACATACCCATTTTTGCTTTCCAAAATAACGTTCTCAACTTCCACACATTCTTCAAGGCTCCCAAAACTTTCGCCCCCTCCCCCACCCTATGATTCACTTCCGCTTCCATGGTTCCATCCGCTGCCAAATCCACTCCCAGATATCTAGAACACTTCACTTCCTCCAGTTTTTCTCCATTCAAACTTACCTCCCACCTGATTTGTCCCTCAACCCGACTTTACCTAATAACCTTGCTATTATTCACATCTACTTATTCACACACACTTACATATATATCTTTCTTTCATACTATTCGCCATTTCCCGCATTAGCGAGGTAGCGTTAAGAATAGAGGACTGGGCCTTTGAGGGAATATCCTAACCTGGCCCCCTTCTCTGTTCCCTCTTTTGGAAAATTAAAAAAAAAAAAAAAATGAGACGGGAGGATTTCCAGCCCCCGCTCCCTTCCCTTTTAGTCGCCTTCTACGACACGCAGGGAATACGTGGGAAGTATTCTTTCTCCCCTATCCCTAGGGATATACTTACATATATATATATATATATCACAGACAAAGTATATAAAGCAGGCACTGTGTAAAATAGCAAACATTCTACACTTTACCTAAAACCGACAGGTATTCTACACAAAGCTTAAGAATTGTACACAATATGTATAATACCGGTATGCAGAATATACTGACGTTAGTAGCAATATAAAAAGTCTGGGTGAATTAAGCACAAAGCATGCAGAAGTTAACAGCATAACTAAAGACAGAGTCCATAATTTACTGTGACATTAACAGCCCCGCGACAGCTAGGCCACATGATGCAGGGAATAGCAAACTTTGGGTTTGAAAGAGAATATCCTCAAGAACATCAATATCAGTGATGTGGTGATCACAGAATTTCTGATATCTCAGGTCTCAAATAACTGATGTCTGGGCACTGACTAATGTGTTGTAGAATACAGAGCACAGTCGGCTCTTGGAACGATCGGCGTCATAGTTTTCTGCCACCAAGACGCATGCTAATGGTAACTGTATCACGCTACCTACTTCGATGGCTTCTATTTTGGTGTTTATTCAACTTCAAATTTTAGTAAGGTAGAAGATATCTTAATAAGCATGATTACTATAATTCCTGCATCAAAGAAAACGGATTGCGTTCTTAGCTTTTAATGGAAACTACACAAGGCTTTACATTTTTTTTTTTTCATTCCTTGTAGCATTATACTTCGCAACTATGACACACACACACACACACACACACACACACATAAGTTCTCAATCTACTTGTGTCTTACACTTAAAAAAAATTACTTCGAACAAATATCGTAAGCATTTTTTTTTTTTTATGGACAGTAATGAGTTGATATTTGACGGTGGATATGTTTCCTAAAAGTTCAAGTCGTCTACCAGGACTCGTCATGGCAACATACCTGCTATGTAGCGCTACCTGTATATAATAGTCCACAACGCTTCGAAATACTCTCAGACTTGCTGCGTTTGGGATGCGAAGACTCGTTCACAAAGTCAGTCGTCTGGCCTTGTTCGAATCCCTGGATGACCAGCCTCATTCATATTAGCTTCAAAGTGTTCGATGATTGACATAAATTTATGGCGGCTTCGGATTGTTCGATGACCGACTTCAGAGTGCTCAATGATCGGCTTCATGATGGCTTCAGGTTAATCAATGGCCGGCTTCATGTCGCCCTCAGAGTGGAAGATGACCAATTTCACGTCGTCGCTGCTGGTCCAAATCATGCTGATTTCAGAGCACCGGATGACCGCTTTCATATCAGCTTGTGTGCTCAATAACTGGGTTCATAGCGCTGGATGACAGATTCATGTCAGCTTGAGAGTAGTGGAGTACTGTCTTCATGACGGCTTCAGAGTGCTGGATGACCGTCCTTAAAACAACTTTTGAGAGTGGATGATAGGCCTCATGACGGCTTCAGTGCTGGATGACTGTCTTTATAAAGGCTTCAAATAGCTAGATGACCAGGTTCAGAATGCTGGATGACCGTCTTTATAACGGTTTCAGTGCTGGATGACCGTCTTCATGACGGCTTCAGAGTGCTAGATGACCGTCTTCAGGACGGCTTTAAGTGCTGAATGACCGTCTTCATGACGGCTTCAGTGCTGGATGACCGTCTTCATGACGGCTTCAGTGCTGGATGACCGTCTTCATGACGGCTTCGGAGTGCTGGATGACCGTCTTCATGACGGCTTCAGAGTGCTGGATGACCGTCTTCATGACGGCTTCAGAGTGCTGGATGACCGTCTTCATGACGGCTTCAGAGTGCTAGATGACCGTCTTCAGAGTGCTGGATGACCGTCTTCATGACGGCTTCAAAGTGCTGGATGACCGTCTCCAGAGTGCTGGATGACAGGCTTCACGTAGGCTTCCGATTGCTGAAGCAAGGGTTGCATATCATCGTTAGATTGTATGATGAACACAGTCATATGTCAGATTCAGATGTTTAAGATTCTATAAGCAGTGTTCAGAGGCATAGGGGAATACAGATGCACAAATACGGGGGCCCCTGATGTGCAGGAGTGAGGCCGAAGTTGGCTCCTGGTTTACAGCTATGCTGTGTAATGGTTTACAAACACAAACTATCTTTTAATAAAAAGAAAAAAGAGAATTCAATGACTGGTGGAGGAGGGAAGTCAGGTCAGCCCGGTAAGTACAAGCATGTGCAGGTGACGATCACCCTCCCACCCGTCTCCCCCCCACACTTTCGGCTTCTTTTTCTTCCAGTGTACAAGTGGACGCTGGAAGGTCATCATAACGTACATCCTGCAAGCAAAGCTCATCGATACAGACTAGGATCTGGTCGAATCTGCCTCGATTTCGTTGTGCTGGTTAGGTTATGTCGAACTTTATCAACAGACTAAGCTAACCTACACGGCTCAGATGAAGGTGAATAAAACTGGCCACGTTTCATTAAGATGTTATGATCTTTTTGCATTGTTATTATCATAATTATCAGTATCATCACTACTATCAGTCTTTTAGTTATCATTATCGTTATTAATATAATTCTAATAATCATTTTCATTATCATTATTGTTACGATCATCGTCATTATCATTATTGATATTACTATCATCATTATTATATGAAGATTAGGTCGCTTGTAACCAGGCCAAGCTCTGTTCATCCTAGGATAAAAACAATACGCCCCGGCCGCGGGTCAGGGAGGGACATTAACAAGAGCGGAGATATTGATCGTGGACCAGGTGCTGCGCCCACTCCTCCCTCACATTTATGACGGCGCAGTGGCCAGCCTGGTATGCCTCCTGCCTGTTCAAGCTACATTCAGCGTGTTACATCACCAGGACGATAAAATGAATGATCAAAACACAGCAGACAAAAGACCTAAAGCAGAAAATGTGAAGAGTAATTTCTATTCGTTTTCAGAGGGTGTTAATATCAGCAGCGGCAGCAGCAGCAGTGGGGTTGGACAGCATGGTTCGAGTTCGAGTTTAAATGAAATAACGAATTTCTTATTATAATGCAATGATAAGTCACGGAACGTCACAGATTTATGATCCGGCCATTCTATTTCCTGCTGCAATAATTCAAAAGAATGGAACTAATTTAACTCAGCTTGAGGGATGGCCCTGACGTGCACGTGGGATGGCCACGACCTGGCTGAGGGATGGCCCTTACGTGCTTGTGGGATGACTCTGACGTAGCTGAGGGATGGCCTTTACGTGCTTGTGGGATGACTCTAACGTAGCTGAGGGATGGCCCTGACATGGCAGTGTGATGCTCCTGAATTGGCTGAACCTTGAATAGGCTACGGGTTGGCCCTCGCTTGGCAATAGGATGACCTAGCTATGAAATGTCCCTGATCTAGCTGAGAAGTGGTCCTTATGTGCTTGTGGCATGGCCCTAACATGGCTTCGGGATGGCCTTGACCTGGCTGAGTGAAGGCTATGACCTGTTTGTGAGCCGGCCCTGACCTGGTTGTGGGACGACCTGACGAGGCTGAGGGATGACCCTAACCAGGCTTCGGGACGACCTGACGAGGCTGAGGGATGGCCCTAAGCAGGGCTTTGGGATGATCTGACGTGGCTGTGTGATGGTCTCGACCTGGTTCAGGGATGACTCTAACTTGGTTAAGATACGGCTCTGACCTCGATGTGGGATGACCTGGCTGAGGGATGATCCTGAACCAGGCTGAGAAATAGCCCTGACTTGGCTGAGGAAAGACCCTGTCCTGGCTGTGGGATGTCCCACCTGGCTGTGGGTGGGACTGATTAGGTTGTGTAATGTCCCTAACCTGGATGGGGAATATCCCTGGCCTGGCAGTGGAATGTACATGACTTGGCTGTATTATGTCTCTGACCTGGCTGTAGGACTCCCTTGACCTAGATGTAAAACTGCCCTGAACTGACTGTGGGATGTTCCTGACCTGACTGTGGCATATTCCTGACCTGGTTGTGAGGCGTCTCTAACCTGTGTGTGATGATCTTTGCATTAATTGATTTTCAACACTTTGAAAAATTTTCAATCAAACGACGCATAACGGCACAAAGAGATTAAACGAGTTGTCTACATATAAGGGCCAAGTGAATTTCACTTACAGATGGGGTTAAATCCTTGTTATGAGATGTTGTATGAAAGAGAAGTGATAACAAGTCATATCCAATAGAGTTGAATTTCACTGTCTAGCTACCGGGCAGAACAGAAAATAAACTTACGCCAATTACTATGATTACAACGGGAAAATGTAGCTTTAAAGTATTAAAAGGCAAAAGTATCAAATATATGGGCTGATTAAGCTGGTCTAAAGAGACACCTTTCTCAGTAATGTGTATTTTGGCAGTACTTGTACTGAGAAACAATCATACCTTTCAACATAAACAGGAGAATGTTTGTTCAAGAGTGATGTGACGAATGTACTTGAATTTGTCATATGAAAAGTTATTAGTGGGTTTCCCTACTGTAGCTTTTGGCTGAATGATTCACTTTCGACTGAAAGCTCTACTATAACCTGTCTCACACAAGTGATGAAGTGTAACGACTGTCGCAATTCTTACCATCTTCTCTCACAAAACTTACCTCTAATGCTAACTTCCCAACTGTACATAAATACTATCATGTTTAATATCCCTTACAGAACAGCTTAGGTATAGGCTTAGTTGACACATAATCTGATTTCCAAAATGCATTACTACGGAGCCAAGTGTAAAGCAAAAATTTTCAAAAAATTTATATAAAAAGTATAAATCTATAAAAGACTTGGTGAGATTTTGTATCAGGCCCGATTGGTCAATCAAATCCACTTTGTAGGTCAACCCTGCTTGGTCCATCAACCCCGGTTGTTGGATAAGCATCTGATTGGTGGCTCGGCCCAGCTGGGTACACGAGCGTGATTTGGGATCTTAAAAACCTTTAGCAGGTGTTCATGTTGTGCAATCTCCCCTGTAATAGTGATGAGCTGAGGTGTACTGGCAACACAACAATGCTTAATTGAATAGGCCCGAGTTGCATGGTTCAGGAGCAAAAAGTTACTGGTGGCCAGGTGCAGCAGGTATGAGGAGACAGATCCCATGATACCGGAGCAGGAGATTCGAATGGCGTGATATCACGGCGCTTCAGTTGGAGAGGATGAGTCACAGCGCGAGGTCAGATGTCAAGGCATTGGTTGCGTTTTCGTATACCTGTGCCAGGAAGTGTTTGACTGCCTTGCCCCCTGGTGAAGCCAGAGAATATGGTGAGAATGAGGGAAGGTCAGGGAGTTAAACAAGCCCGTAGGTTGGCTGGAGAGACGAAATGAAGCGGGTACACGATAGCTGATTGGCTGGAAATTAGAAAGCGGGACGACTGTGGTTCAGATCGAAAGTCGCAAACGATGGTCTCGCTTCTTACGCTGGTAAGACCGAGTGAAACTCGTACAGCAACACCTTGTAATGTCTGATCACCCGTGAACAGGTCGTTCATTAGTAAAGCTTCACACTTCATGCGGAGATAATGCGAACCTGGTAAGGTCGCAAGTGACAGTTCCTGATGTTTGATCAGTTGGGGATAATTCTTTTGCACACTCAAGGCAGTGTTATAGCTCAGCTGGGACGGAGGCCTTAATATAGCTGTGAGGATCATTTTATTACCCTACACTTCAAGAATGTAGCATCGTTGAGAGTCAACGGTGACAGTGCATATTCCCACCCCTCCTGGCCATGTAAACTGATAGCCTACGTATTCGACAAGGCCTTTGATGCAGCGCCCAGCAGGTGTGATGCAGTCCTCTAGGATGAAATCCATCATACAAGCGGGGAGACCCGAGGGTGGGCGGAGGGTATGTAGGTGCTTCAGAAGGCTGGACGTCGACCTCTGGTGGAAGGAGGTGGTCAGGTGCGTGTTCTTGTGGTGACGGTCTGACGTCGTCATGGCGACAGTAAATCCCTGATCTGGGCCAATGGGGTCTCTTGCACAGACGTGTCTTCTGGCTGCAGGGCAATAGTAAGGGAGGTTGGAAATCGCCATCTGGAGGCGGCAACCTGAGGAAAAGAAGGATGAAGGGTGGTTAAGGACCGATGGGAGTTGGGAGTTGGATGTTGGGATAAGGAAAAGGGCGTCGAGGTGAGCAGACTTCATGCGATAATTGGAGGTAACATCTGTCTTTCCACGGCATTCGATACTGAATTGTTTGGGGTTTGTGTAAGTTCTCTGAAAGGTCCTTTTGTAGGCTGTTGCAAGAATTGTCTAACTGCAACTCGGCCCGTGGATAGATCCCGAGAAACATATGTCGGCTGTATGAGGAAATGGCGAGGTGGGACAGGGTTGATATCAGCGAGTGCTGCACACAGCTTTTTCCACGTAAGGGGTCCTGTAGGGCGGTGGACGGTGTCGAAGAGAGTTCACTAGGGAGTCGGTGTGTAACTGTAGGTCACTTCTGCAGCTGAGAAACCCACGTCTTCTTTCACTAGCGAGCGGACAATGAGTAGGAGGAGAGAGTGATTGATTTGTGCCAGTAACCCATGCCCATCCTGTGAGCGGTAGCGCAAAAGAATTACAGAGGTCACAAAGGGTCTTAGTTAGAGTTGAACCAGGCTTCACAGTGCGCCATAGGTGCAGCCTCAAGTTGCCAGTGGAACCTTTCGATTATACTATTGGATGTTAAGTGTTGTGCCGAAACATTCAAATATCATGCAAGAGGTGTATCTGAGAGGTTGACTCAAATTTTCGACAATGGTTCGTGATAACGGTAGACGATATCCATAAGCAGGAGGTCGCGGGCGGCGGACTCGACAGACATCCACCATGGGTGTAGCTTTTGGCTAACCGGTCAACACAGATCAGGAGATAGCAGTTATCACACGACACGGGAAGAGGTGTGACAAGTCTATGCCTATCATATCGAACCCCCAGGAAGGGAGAGGGAATTGGTAAACTGGGATATATTTCTGTCTCGGGTAACCCAAGGTCACGGAATTCCTAACCTTCGAGGAGGTGACAAGTGGTGCCGTGTAATGATGATGGCCAGGAATTCTCTCTTGAAGGTTCTGTATTTCTCTTCCGCTGGCGTGAGCTTCTTCCAGAAGGCGATGGCTAGCAGGGCTCCGTCCATATGCTGATGGACAGCCACTACGCAGATAAAGAGGCATCTGTAGAGGGGCTTGTCTACTCATATGGTACAGGATGAGTGAATGTTTCGACATATTATATATCGTGGTTAGGGCGTTGTTTTCTTTCTGGTCCAACTTGTGCGACACGATAGCTGATTTGAGTGTCACCATAAAGTGGGATGAAACGATGGCAGAAGTTGACGGTACCCAGGAACTTGCGCAACTTCCGCGGTGACAAAGGTCGGGGAAAATTCCATATAGTGTTCACCTTCTCTTTCAGGGCGAGAGGTGCTCTAAGCAGACAAATGCTGACCGAGAAAAGCAAGGAAGGTGATGCCAATCACGCACTTGCCGTGGTCAACCTGATTCCATATCCTAGTTGGTGTGTGGGGAGCTGTCGCAGGTGTTTCTCAACCAACCTGGCCACTAGAATGCTGTCTGGGTGTGCATGGCAGAAGGAAATGCCACAAAGTGCCTGGTCGATAAAGCGGTGGGACGTTTAGGTTGCATTCCTTAGCCTAAAAGACATCTGGACTAATAGGCCGAAGGGGTTTGTTACAGCTGTCTGGGGTGTCTGCTGGTTTTTGTGGAATATAATAGAAAACGCGAAGTAGTTCGATTTGGGGGACCTCCGAGCCAATGAGGTCAAGGGAAATGTTTTGCAGGTGGGGAATGGGGAATAGGGTTGTGGTCCGGCCGTGTTAGTTGCTCAAGGCGCTGTCGCCGCCACAAGGTCGCCACTCACAGAGGCAGATTTCGTCACCATGAGAAACTCTGTCTTGGTAAACCGTCAAACGGTCGGTAGGACAACGTTGTGATTTGGCGAATGTGGGTGGTCCAGTGGTGGTGATGTGGTGTGTAACATTGCGTTTCACTATGGAGGTGTCCAGTGCTGATTTGATGATTTCGGAGAATTCCGTTAAGATGCCGGTGAACGGCGATAATAGATGTGGGGTGATGAAAGCGTTTCTCTTATACTATTAGGTAGATTACCAATAAGCTGGTCAAAGTTGGTACCAAGGGTAAAACCAAACTCAAGTAGAAGGCAGTAGTGTAACTCTTCTTACGTACACAGTAACACAACGTTTCGTGACTCGTATCACATTTTCAAGTGTGAGGACAGTACAGTATGGTTCAAGTATATAAACAAAGGTCAGGGATCAAAGTCAAAATCAATGACCTATAAGGGATGAATATATTTGCCTGTTACCTTGTTGTATGGCCAATGAGAGCTGGCCACGTCAGGTCAGCCGGGCGCGCCTCTGCGTAACGGAAGGTCAGACGTTAAACACCTGGTAAAACAAGATTGTCATTCTGTACCTCATGAGGAAGATGTTGTGGTAGGATCTCAGGTGTGTCTTCGGGCTCATTGAAACAAGATCGTCAGTCTGCAGGTTCATACTCGGGGATCTGAAGACGTATAGGCTCGGGTGAAGCGTCCAATACAGATGTTCCTTTCTCCAACTCCCTCGTGAGGGTGGTGTTGTGCAGGACCTCAGGTGTTTTCGGGCTCCCACTCTGTAAATGACATGAAAGACGTCGGGACAATTTAGGAACAACGAGGTGCGCAGTCCTCGTGCGGGCACAGGAATTCGTATGACATGACTCGTCTGAAAAGATGCTGGTCTTCGTGCCGGGTTGCTTTTAGGCGAGATATGTTTTCTTGCTGTGGTAATAGATAATGACATCTATTTTCTGGTCGTTGTTGGTAGGCCTTAGTTTTTTATTATGCTCTTGATCACACGTTCATCCACCTTGTACGACTTAGACATGAAGACCTTGTAGTAAAGGCTGATGGGGTCAGGGGGAACTGTTTTATTTGAGGTAATATCTATATTTGTCACTAAATAAAAAAAATGAAAAGACGGAGAAACGACAACAGCACCCGCGTCGATAAGGAAACTGCGGCCAAAGAGACGGTCAGGGACGTATAAAAGTGGGTCGTTAAAGTAGGCTACTGGCGGTCAACAGTTCCTGTTGGCGATACTTCCCGGCCAGTTGCAGGAAGCCTCGCACTTGTATGCCCAAGCTCCGAAACGGCGGTGGCAGAAGCAGTGGCCCGGCAGCTGGACAGGTGTGAAGCGACGAATGGGTGTTGTAAAGTGGGTTTTGGGCCGCGTCAAAAGTACCTTCGGGCGACAGGCGACCGAGGGCGGTGGGGAAGACAGGACTGTGGAACACGCTCGCATCAGTTTGCACCAGCAGTTGAGGATAGGGGGGCTGGCTACTTGGTGGGGTCTCAGAAGATACGAGTGTGGGGCTGGCGAGGAACCGTCTTGCATATATCTACTCGAACTGATCAGCCACGGGAGCAAGGTCGGACAGCTGGGTGGCAAGGGGAACGATGGCCAGCGCCTTCTCGATGGGCTGCAGCAAATGTAGGAACAGCATCAGCAACGTGTGTTCTGGAGGCAAGAGGCGAAGGAGCTGCAATACGATCATGAGGCCCTTACTGGTGTCTGTGAGATGGCTCCTCTGAAGATTCCTGGTGCGTTGGCAATCCACAGGATTGCGGCTTTGTCTTGTATTTGATGCGAGAAAGGTTGCTCAAGAAATGACTGAATAGGAAAGAGGTGTGGTAGTAAGATGAGCATGTGTGTAAGAACTGAAAAGGGTGGCTGAACAGGTGGTGACAGCGAGAGGATGACTGAGATAGTATACATGTCGGAGGTAGAGGGAACAAGAAGGAAGAGACCAAGGTGGAGGAGGGTTGGGGTCAAAGGCGTTCTGAGGGGTTGGGGCCTGAACATGCAGGAATAAGGCGTGCAAGGGATAGAGGGAATTACAAAGATGTGGTACACATGGGGCTATGTGCTGTAAGTGGGCTGAACCAAGAATAGAAAGCAGTCAGGGGAAATCACGGAAAGGTCTTTGGGGTTAGGCCGTGGTTAGGGGGCTCTGGTTGCGATTTATTATGCATGACAGTTAGAGAGTAAATGTGTGCAGAAGAGACCGTTCTTCGTCTGTCTCTAGTGCTATCTTACTCAGCGAGAAACGACGAAGAATTATGGAAAAAAAAAAAGGTCGTTGGCGGGTTCAAGATGATGGTTCCGATGTCTTACAGGGTGTCAATGTGACAGCGCCGAGATCACGTGAGTGTATCTTAGTATGCCATCAGTTATCTGGATGGTGGTTAGAATTGTTTCTGCTTGGGCCAAACATAAGTCTGGCGTTGGCGGGTTGGAAGGAGGGAGTTTGCCCTCTAGCAACTCTGATCTCTCTCTGTCTCTCTGCCAACTCTGGAAGATAAACAGGTATTCATTTTGCCTAATATCCTTTGTAATGGTGGTAGGCTGAGAGTGTTGAGAAACACAGGCAATACAACAAAGCTTTACTGGATAACACAGAGTTGAATGGCTCAGGGGAAAGAGATTACTAGTGGTACAAGAGCAGCAGGTATAAGACAGAGGTCCCACAATAATGGTGCAGAAATGGCGTTACACCACAGCGCTCATATTGGAAGCAATATATATGATGGCAGAAGAG
Organism: Panulirus ornatus; assembly: GCF_036320965.1. Taxonomy (NCBI): domain Eukaryota; kingdom Metazoa; phylum Arthropoda; class Malacostraca; order Decapoda; family Palinuridae; genus Panulirus; species Panulirus ornatus. The sequence goes on along the minus strand of NC_092238.1, from coordinate 10,801,238 downwards.
GTCAAAACACTGTATGCCTTCTCCCGAGTCTAAGCCAGGGACTTGCTTGACTGACTTGCATTAGGTGATGCACAAATATAAGAGGAGCGGGCAAGTCAGGTCACGAAGGGTTCTTGCGAGTTGCGCAAGCCTGCAGATTGGCTGGAGAGACAAGAGAAGCGGTTACATGATTGCTGATTGACTCGAGACGAGAAGGCGGGACTGCTGCAGTTATTTCCGAAAGTGTTTTTTTTATGGTAGAAAACCGCAAGCTTTGACATTACTTCTTTCACTAGTGAGACGGTGCGGCCCAAGCGAAAGCTTCTAGTGTTTGATCAGCCAGGGGCAGATTCTTCTATATCAGTACTTTGCTTCTTATGCTGGTGAGACTATGTAACCCTGGTGAGGTTACAAGAGGTATTTCCTAGTATTCGATCAGCCGGGGGCAAGTTCTTCGTATCGATGACCGTGATTTCTTCATCCAACATTCCAGGGCTGTAGTATCGGTAAGACCCAGCGATGATACATATATAAATAGTCTGAAGAGATTTACAGTACATTACATGAATTCCCACCTTTTCGATAATGTTTATTCACCTGATATATGCAATTTACTTATGATCTTGCATGTTTTATATGGTAGAAATCGTCTACTGGAGACCAAGTGCGGTTACTATGGAGTTCCTCTTGTATCGATATGTTCATATTCTTGTGAAATTGATACGAGGAATTAATAGTTGTAGCTATAACTTATAGGATGTAAATAATGGGCTACGCGTAATTGCGCCTCGATCGACGACACTGGTCTGATATCTACTTCTTTCGCAAAGCAGTAGCGTTTTGAACGTATTCCTTTCTTATACAAAATTTCTATACGATAGTCTTCCACAAGCCTTCCATATGATAATCTTATGTAAGCTTTCCGTAAGGTAATCTTAAATAAACCGTCCATATAAGTCATAATTACTTACATAAAAAGAATTCTTAGTAACAGAAATGCATCTTATAATAGTTAATGATAAACTAACATCAAACACGCTGCATTGTCTGTAAATGTACTACACCGAACATCGTTGTTTACGCGTCCCCTTGAGGGGAACGAGCATCGGGGTGGCGACATTAGGTATACTGCTCATTTCCCTCGACCATACTCGATCGCCGTTTCCCGCGTTAGCAAGGTAGCGCCAGAAGCAGACAAAGAACCAAGAAAGGCCGCATCCACTCGCATCCGTTCTTAACTGTCATGTGTAATGCACCGAAACCACAGCTCCCTATCTATAGTCAGGCCCCACAGAACTTTACATGGTTTATCCTGGAGGCTTCATATACCCTGGTTCAGTCCACTGACAGCACGTCGATCCCAGTATACCACATCATTCCAATTCACTCTATCCAGTGCACTTTTCACCCTCCTGCATATTCAGGCCCCGATCGGTCAAAAATCTTTCTCACTCCATCCTTCCTTCACCAGTTTGTTCACCTAGTCTCCTTGTTTCCTTCACTTTGGACACATTATGTTAACATTGGGATAACCCATGAAATATTTCATTTCCAAAACGTGATTACTTAGGCTCAGTTCTCGTCATTTCGGTAAAGTTCTTTGTTGTACTGTGGTGTATAACTGAACACAGGAGATTTCTCATCGACTTCCACACACCCTTCAGCAACAAGAACCCATAGCCCACGGTGGGAAGAGAAGAGCATTGCAATTGGTGTCAGGAGTGGGGTTTGCGAAAGCCATATCCGAACATCAAGAGAAAAAACCGTGCCAGCAGCTGAGAGCATATGGGAGAGTAAGATTCATGTGGAAGAGGGCTGAGCCTAGCTGATGTGACGGCGACGCTGAAGAAGGTAGCACACACCCAAGAGCAGATGTCTGACAGCCTGACCTAACAGATAATGCAGCAGCAACAGCTGTAGATGTCTAACCTGACCCAGTATCAGTCGATGAGTGAAAACATGACCAAGCAATAGCAGCAAATGTGAGACACTTTGACCCAACAACATCGGCAGTGTGACAATCTGACCCAGCAACAGCAGCTGGAGTGACAATCTAACCCAGCAACAACAGCTGGAGTATGACAATCTTACCCAACAACAGCTGCTGCAGTGTAACAATGACCCAACAGCAGATATGCGACAATCTCATCCAGCCGGAGGACGAGGTGAGGCAGCACTTGGCAGAGGGTTTAGAGCAGCAGACGTGGCGATGGTAAAGAATCAAGCAGAAACTACAATTGACGAAACAACAACAGTTTCTCTTATGAGAAGAAAAAAGGAAATCTTCTTCATTGCTTATTTTTGCTCGATATTTCGTTATTTATTGTGCTTGTTACTGATAAAGCCCCAGCCCAGTGGTTCAGCAGGCAAGGGTCCGAGCACCAAGCTGGGAGGGCTTGGTCAGATATCTTATAAACGACATCTCGAGGGACAGATAAAAGGAAATATGATATAGAGAAATCCATGAAAGGGCTGGAGGTAGGTTGGCCTGGCGACGGGTGCAGGGTAGAGCGAGTGGCTGGTGGTCGTCAGGTGGGGATGGCCGCCGTTACTATCGCACGTGGATATGAAACCTGTCGCGCTGCATCGCCTGCGTTAGGCAGTTGTTTTGGAAATATTGGAGAGAAAAATATTCGGCCATCATAAACTATGATTTATTGCTCGTTGCTCCTGTGTATATTGTTTGGCTGATCCTCGATTTTGTTATTGTGTATTTTCTGCACCGGCCAGTGTTTCATTACATAGATGGACTATAATACATATCATATATATATATATATATATATATATATATATATATATATATATATATATATATATATATATATATATATATATATATATATAATGTGTGTGCTCCCGGACTCCGCCTCTAAGGGTGTTACACAGAGAATGAAGAGTCACCTTCGGCAAGGCTGTATCACTGGGAGTAAAGCCTCGTCAAAGAATCTCACTCATAAGAGTCCATCGTTTCCCTGTAACTGGTAGTGCTCTGGGGAGTGGGCAAAAAAATACTCCTTCTCTATTCCCTGCGTGCTCTAGAAGGTGACTAAAAGGAGCGGAAGCAGAGTACTGAAACTCTTACCTTGGTGTATCTCAATGTCTAAAAGTTGGTACAGAAAAAGTAGCCAAGCAGGACTGCTCATCTCTCTTGGGCTCAGATTGGGTGTCTGAATATTTGTGGATGTAGCCGAGATGGGAGAGATTGGTAGTATGTTTGAGGAGAGGAACGTGGATGTTCTGGCTGTGAATGAACAAAGCTCAAGGGTAAGGGGGAAAAATGGGTGGCAAATGCGTTAAGGGTTAAGCCCGAGATTAATGGAGGGCGAAAGCTAAGGAAGTTATTGAAGGAGTTGTTGGAATATGTGAAAGTGTAATAAAGTAAGTCCCAGACTGAGATGAGTAAAATGACAATGGATTCCGGGAGGTGGGTGTTTATTAGTACTTATGGAAACGAGAAGAGGAAGAAAGAGGCGAGTGTTTTGGGAGAAGCTGAATGTGAATGCCAGTAATCTCACTGCAACGGATCGGGTATTAGTGATGGAGGGTTCATGTACCAGAGTGAGTAATGTGACAGTTAAGAGCATCATTGAAGGGTAGGAGGTACCCAATGTAAGTGCAAATGGACAACAATTTGTGTTGTGTGCTGAAAAAGAATTGGTGACAGGGAATACCTGGGTTAAATAGAGACATCTGCGTAAATGTGGGTTGGCGAGTAGGAAAAATCTTAAGCGGGCATTAATACGTCTGTTAAAAACTGCTAAGTCTGAGTTTCCCTGATGTTGGGCTCTCAGGTATTAAAGTTTGGTAAACTAATAAGGGTGATTATATATATATATATATATATATATATATATATATATATATATATATATATATATATATATATATATATATATATATATATATATACACATGTAAACCGGAATATATGCACAATCTACAACAATAAAAAACTACCGCTACATTCGTTGTCCTTTACATTCCGAAACACAGGACGAAGAATTCTGATATACATCCCCTGAATCTTGTCATGTATGCCTGGTCTCCTTGTATGAAAATAACACAACCAAGATAGGAAAGGCAGCGAGTGCAAATGAAAACTTTCTTGTGGTTTGTGCGTAGAAAATACATGAGTATTCAATATTTCCGTAATGAAAACAATGAATATATCATTACCTTGAAATGAAGTATAAAACAATGAAAAAAATTCAGAAAACCTGGCAGAGTTCTAAAACTCATTACAAACCAAAACACTACAGAGAATACTTCACAGTAACCAGTCTCTAATTCGTGTTTCATGAGACCTCACCGTCATTTCTGCGTTCCATTCTCTTTTAGTGCTCCTAGACAAATGGATTGGCCGCAACAGCCATTATATGAAATCGAGTTCGATTCACTTACACACTGTTACGAGTCTGGATTACCTCGAATGATTTAATGATACAAATCCATACTCCACAGTCATGTAATTAAAGGAAAGCAGATGACTGAGCCTTTGATGAAAAAAAAAAAAAATCCTGGCTTGGCTCTTTCCAATGTTCATTCTTTTGAAAAGTAATATAGGAGGGAAGGAATTCCAGCCCACCGTTTCCGCCCCTCTCATTTGCCTTCTACGACGCGTAGGATCTGTTAACAGAAGTTTTTCATTCCCTATCCCCGAGGATAATAATATGGATAACCTGATGATAACACTTTTGTTTAACAGATCAAATATTTACCACGACAAAACTATCGTTTTCTTGCGATATTGGTCAAACCTTTCACTTTCTCGTCGTTTTCTTTCATAACCACATCGCATTTGGTAAATGGCAAATCATCTCTCTACCTTTCTAAAATACTTCTAAGACTGACAATCACCAAAGTAGGGGATAGGGGAGAAAGAATACTTCCCACGTATTCCCTGCGTGTCGTAGAAGGCGACTAAAAGGGGAGGGAGCGGGTGGCTGGAAATCCTCCCCTCTCGTTTTTTTTTTAATTTTCCAAAAGAAGGAACAGAGAAGGGGGCCAGGTGAGGATTTTCTCTCTAAGGCCCAGTCCTCTGTTCTTAACGCTACCTCGCAAATGCGGGAAATGGCGAATCGTATAAAAAAAAAAGAAAGCAAATAATATTTCGCCCTTGTTTTCCTTCATATAATGGTACAATAATGGCGAATCAACAAACCAAACTTACAGAAGGTAAGTTCCAGTCCAACAGACTTATGCTCCCCTAACTCAACGAGACTTCCCGGTACGGTGCGAGTCCATTATTTCACGACAGTGTCGAAGACGAATACATGTCGTCCGCCGACCACATATCTATGCGCATTCCTCTCGACTATATAACATCAGTTACACCACTGCATTCATTTTGAAGATGGTGAAAAAGGCCACTGTGATGATTGCTCAAAACACGACGACGAGGGGGTTTTACCTGAACTACGACTGTTCCAGCAACGTTCACTCAGTCTTCGGTGGCCAACGGAAGGCTTCTATCATGCAGTGCCCACGCGCCGAGCGGCGCCTCTTACTGTCGCATAATGAAAACCTTATCATTAGAATCACTCATCTAGAAGTGGTGATAAAATGTGAATGTCACATTCAGAATCGTATCTGTGCCTCAGCGCATGACAATCATTGCCATCTTCCCCCAACCTGTGTACACAAGTATCTTCAACTGTGAAGGACATATGTAATGACGTATATAATGAGTGCTTTAGGTTTTCAGAAATACAGCCTAATAATGTGGCAAAAAATGTGTCCTGCTAATACAAGATGGTGTACTTAATTATCAACAATCCATCCATCCATCCATCTATCGAAATCGTCCCTTCCCATTATACAGGAAACAGTACAATGCTGTCTTTAGTTCAACCCCTATAAAGCAGATCCCAGCACACGCTGCAATACAGAAGTATCTGTTCCACACACCAAACATATTTCCCCATTCCGTCCCTGTACCCAAAGCATGAGACTTCTTGTGCCTCTTCTTCATTGAATCCCATTCGTTTATCTCAGGGATCCTTTCCATGTCTCTCCTCCCACTGTACTAAGATACACAACTTCCAATTGGGAGTGGAACACGCATTATCAAGTGGTCGGCGGATAAACTGCCAGAAGTCTGAGACCACAATCAAAATGGTTGGTGAAACTGTCGATAACCTGTTATGGAAAAACGAATGAAACTGTGAGGCGGGAGAATTTCTTTTAGCATCATCAGTTTATAGGGCCTTCAACTTTCTCCCTTCAAGAAAGGTGTTAGAGAGTACAAGTTTCCAGGGTTGAAGGCAAAGGAATGAGGCTTCCCCAAGAGTTACGGCATGAAGGTGTCCTGAACATACAGGGATATAGGTACAGCGATGTATACTATTAAGGACGGCGTGGTTGCATCTGGAGATCGGGTAAAATGAGAAAGGGAAGGAGGAAGACAGGGTGGAGAAGCTGTGGCGGCAACACATGTGAGGACACAGGTGCGGGATGGTGGGGGAGAGGACCGGCCGGAGACAGGTGTGGTGTGGGCGTCCCGTTCAATAATTGGAGGTAGAGGCCGTGTTCCTGCCGGCCCAGGCACGCCAGCCTACCGCCTGCCCACCACCCGGGGATATCTAGGGTTGTGGCGAGGGCCAGTACTGCAGCCTCAACCTCCCTAATACTGTCAATGTTTCCTGCTTAAACGAACCAAACAAAAGGGAAGGGAAGAGGAACACTCAAGCTCTTATACGAACTTTTTAGTTGCCTTTTACAAAAGATAGAAACATTTTGTAATTTCTACTGGCACAGGTTCCTTAGCTCTCTATACTGTGTACTTCACCATTCAGTCAGTGTAAGTATATTCAGGGAATTGTGCTATATGAAGCGGACGCCACGCGCTTGCACCAGAAGGTCTGCAGGTCTGGACTGAAAAAATGAGTTGGTTGGCATGTCGGGGGTCGTGTCCCAGTCAATATTCCACAGTGGTTGGCTGCAACCCAGGCAGGCAAGACCTGACCTGACATTTCCTGCACTAAACTCCCCTGAAAGTTAGATAGAGGTCTGAGGGTCACCCGGCACCAAGCATTGTCCGTGACGTAAAGCCCATCTTGGAGGGTCAAGGGTCACCTCAGGTCAACTCTACAAGTCAAATTTTTAGAAATCCGCGAACTCTTCGTCTCTTAATAAAGAAGCGACCAGCTATTGAAAACAGGCATTCATAAATAAGATACTGCGATACAGGCGCCGTAAGACGTGGTCATAGACATCAGAAGTAACACAGATTCTCATATCGCTGAAGCTGCAGATATGATTATTCAGACATGATTAGACGTTAAGAACAAATATAAACGACGTGAGGCCACAGTGCGTCAGCAGCCAACACCTGTCCTCAAGCTGCTGGAGACACGGCCAACACCTGTCCCTAAGCTGCTGGAGACACGGCTAACACCTGTCCCCAAGCTGCTGGAGACACAGCCAACGCCTGTCCCCAAGCTGCTGGAGACACGGCCAACACCTGTCCCTAAGCTGCTGGGGACACGGCCAACACCTGTCCCCAAGCTGCTGGGGACACGGCCAACACCTGTCCCAAGCTGCTGGAGACGCGGCCAACACCTGTCCCAAGCTGCTGGAGACACGGCCCACACCTGTCCCAAGCTGCTGGGGACACGGCCAACACCTGTCCCAAGCTGCTGGACTATAGGTTCGTTCCTTCTTAAGTTCCATTCCCTAACTTCCCGCATGGCACCAGTCCCCATGACTCGATACTGCCTTTACTAATATAAATTCTACTAAATCAACTTTTAAAACGAAGTTTTGTATTCATGTTTTATCACATTCTATCAAGGTTTCAGATCACGCTCATTATCTTCTGAAAATCGATGGTCTCCAGAGCAACGCTGCAAGAGAGGTTTTGGTTTCCTGTTGGTAGAGGGCGCTGCTGTCGGCCAGCTGAAGCGGCATTTGCCTCTTTTCAAACGAAAGGATTAAAATGACACTGTTTTTCTCGTGTCTGAATCCAGTTTCACACGTCTAATTCTCAACTTTCATTATCTGGTGAATGACCTTATCTTAATATGGTCCATATTTCTCCGTGACCCATGCTGGACTAGATAGATGTAAGGTTCTCCCCATATGAGATCACACAAGCAGGTATTACGATAATTAACACGCTACGTTCATACAGATCAGAAATCCAATTCAAATACCCAACTTGGAACAATGAACAATAATCAGCACTAGCCACATTAATCATTTCCAGCCAAATGAGGCGTCTTAGAGACTGTGCGTGTGTGATGGTTGGTGGAGGGAAGTTCCCAGAGCTACGTGTATGAAGCAACACAAAGATCGACAGTGCACGGTACATCCATGACTGTGCAAGCTATGGTACTCCCAAGTCTGTGTAATCTAAGGTATATCCAGGAATGTGTATTCTGTGGTACACCCAGAATGTGTAACCTATGGTACACCCGGAATGTGTAATCTATGGTACACCCAGAATGTGTAATCTGTGGTACACCCAGAATGTGTAATCTATGGTACACCCAGAATGTGTAATCTGTGGTACACCCAGAATGTGTAATCTGTGGTACACCCAGAATGTGTAATCTGTGGTACACCCAGAATGTGTAATCTGTGGTACACCCAGAATGTGTAATCTGTGGTACACCCAGAATGTGTAATCTGTGGTACACCCAGAATGTGTAATCTGTGGTACACCCAGAATGTGTAATCTGTGGTACACCCAGAATGTGTAATCTGTGGTACACCCAGAATGTGTAATCTGTGGTACACCCAGAATGTGTAATCTGTGGTACACCCAGAATGTGTAATCTATGGTACACCCAGAATGTGTAATCTATGGTACACCCAGAATGTGTAATCTATGGTACACCCAGAATGTGTAATCTATGGTACACCCAGAATGTGTAATCTGTGGTACACCCAGAATGTGTAATCTATGGTACACCCAGAATGTGTAATCTATGGTACACCCAGAATGTGTAATCTATGGTACACCCAGAATGTGTAATCTGTGGTACACCCAGAATGTGTAATCTGTGGTACACCCAGATTATCTGTGGTACACCCAGAATGTGTAATCTGTGGTACACCCAGAATGTGTAATCTGTGGTACACCCAGAATGTATAATCTATAGTATATCCAGATTGTGTAATCAACAGTACACCCATGATTATGTAATCTATGGTAAACCAAGTACTGTGCAATCTACAGTGCATCCAGGACTGTGTAATCTACGGTGCATCCAGGATTGTGTAATCTATGGTACATCAAAGCACCCTATAATCTATGGTACACCCATGTTTGATCAGTATGTACTACACCTGGGACTTGTCGGTCTTATTACACCCAGGACCGGTCAGTCTGTTCTACACCCCTGGATTGGTCAGTCTGTAGTACAATCAAGACCGTTAAGTCTGTACTTCACTAAGGACAGCTCAGTCTATGGTACAAGAACTGGTCAGCCTGTACTACACCCAGGATTGGTCAGTCTATACTACATATGACTGGGCAGTCGATGGTATACCTACGACTGTGTGGTCTATAGTACACCAACGACTGTGTAGCCTTTGTACATCCATGACGATGTAGCCTATGATACATTTAGGATTATGTAGTCTCGGTACACCCAGGACTGTGTACTCTAGCATCTAGAATTATATATATATATATGGCAAATCAGGGCCACTCAGTCTATAGTAAACCAAAACTGATCAGTCTTTGGCACATTCAGGATTGATCAGTCCATGTCAAATTCAGGACTAGCTATGTATGGTATACGCAGGACGGGACAGATTATGGTACACTCAAGACTGATCTACTTATGGTACATCCAGGATTGGTCAGCCTACGGTGCACCCATGAATTGTCAGTCTTACTGTACGGGAAGGACTGGTCAGTTTACTGTATAACCAGGACTTGCTCAAAACACGGTACAGCCAGGACTGGTCAATCAATGGTACACTTAGAACTGGTCAACGTATGGTACACCTAAGACTGGTCAGTCTACGGTACACTCAGATTGGTCGATGTATGACACACCCAAGACTAATCATATTCAGTCTAAGGTGCAGCCAGGACTGCAGCCAGCAACACAATGACTCTGGTCGCAGGGTTTCCCCACTATAAAGAATATTGAATACTGAAGAGATAATAAATAATAACTGTTCCTTTATCTCACATGGAGAGATGTGTTGTATCACTGTGGGATGACTAACAACTACATAGGATAAACAGTTATCTAAACAACATGAATATTGTTATACCGCAGGATGACTGTCATTTTCGAGAGAGAGACGAAGAGCATGTTTGTGTACCTATCTACTTATGAGAATCTGCAACGATCTTTTGCCATAAAGCAAGGAAAGCGCAATACTAAATATATAAATAATATAATTTATTCTTTCTTTCTTTCATACTAATCGCCATTTCCCACATTAGCGAGGTAGCGTTAAGAACAGAGGACTGGACCTTTGAGGGAATATCCTAACCTGGCCCCCTTCTCTGTTCCCTCTTCTGAAAAAAAAAAAAAAAAAAAAAAAAAAAAAAAACCGAGAGGGGAGGATTTCCAGCCCCCCCCCCCGCTCCCTTCCCTTTTAGTCGCCTTCTACGACACGCAGGGATTACGTGGGAAGTATTCTTTCTCCCCTACCCCCAGGGATAATATAATTTATATATATATATATATATATATATATATATATATATATATATATATATATATATATATATATATATATATGAGAGAGAGAGAGAGAGAGAGAGAGAGAGAGAGAGAGAGAGAGAGAGAGAGACTGCATATCCCACTGCAAAATCATGGAATTCTAAGCAGCCTAAAATCTACTCTCCCCAAATCTAAGTTTACCAAACTTAACTTAGCAAGCCAATCTGGTTCGTGGAGAGAGGGATACAAGGGTTTTCTCCTCTTTCAAACACATTTTGTCCAAGAAGCTAAAACAGACATACAGGATTTGGTTCAGTGGATTTTCCGTGTGGGTGCCAGTCCTGTTGGCAGTCTGTCTCTACTCTTTTTTCTTTCGTCACTTTGTGAATGTTATGTTGCAATGGAACAGAAAGAGGAAAGAGTCCCCCCCCCCTCGACTCTGACCCTCCAATGAGGTATTAAAGGTGAGGCTTCCGACACAATATACACCAGCAACACGCCAGCCGATACCTCACACTCCCAGCTACCATTATGTATAAAAGCCAGGCAAACACGTTCCCACCTACGCCCAGCTGCGGTGATAAGCATTTTTCTTCTCAACTTCCACCAAAACCACCATTACGTTATCCATCAGAACACTCAATTCTCACCAGAATCAAGCCATCAACTTATTCCACGTTTAGCTGACGCCGGATGCAGCCCTTCAAACATCAAATGTCCACCTCAGTTCACAGTCAATAGCCACAGTTGATCTGGCTATCCTACACTTTCCGATCTACCTACGTCCATTTCGACCGATCTTCCGCTAGTTTCCCCTTTCACTTACAGCCACGCCAACTTTAGCTAATCTAATCCAATTCTGGTTGAGCATCTCCGAAGGCCCCTTGACCAGCTCGTACCAATCCATTCCATCCTTAGTCATTCCCATGATCATGTATATCTATCTTACCAGCTCAGTTCACAAGCTCTTCCCCAACTGGCCAACCCACGACATATTTCCCCAGTCCAGCGCCACTTCCTGAAAATCTTCCCTTGAGTGACCGAAGACTCACATGTCAATGCCGGTCAGTCCTTTACTCAGTTATTCACAACGACCGTTCCGCTACTATCATCGATTTCTCATTTACATCCCATCCCTGTCTAGGCGACACTAGGTAACACTACGGCCAAAGTGACCTTTGTAATATAATTCTTAGCCAGAGTCTGCGTTACTCGAACACAGTTCGTCTGGTAATGTTGCAGTGCAGAACAAGACCTGCTACACAGCTATTCAATGTACTTGTTTTTTTTTCATCTTATGTAAGAAATATACTTAAGCTGCCAAACAGATAACCGATATGACGTGTTTGTGGGCTTCAGAATAAAGAACCTAGATTCTCTATAACCCCCCTAAGGGAATGGAAGAGTATCTCGTTACGAGGAACCCGAAAAAGCCTTTCCGTCAATGTAACGAAAGAGTTGGCTGGCATTGACTATGCGCATTGGCTTACCAAAGACAGACAACCAATTATCATTGTCGTTTGCAAAAGAGAGGGAGAGAGATAGCGAGTAAAAAAGGGAGGCCCTTACCCCATCATGGAAAATAGCTTACACTTCTTCATATATTTCCTCAAGTCTTAAACAACCCTTCAAAATGCTAAACCCTTTTAAATCCCACTCTTGAGGAGTTTCCTACATCCCATTCTCCTTGCCTCTACCGGCATCACTTTGAACTGCAGACTTATCCCTTTGATTTTGGGTTTGCTCTCTCTCTCTCTCTCTCTCTCTCTCTCTCTCTCTCTCTCTCTCTCTCTCTCTCTCTCTCTTTCTCTCTCTCTCTCTCTCTCTCTCTCTCTCTCTCTCTCTCTCTCTCTCTCTCTCTATCCCCCCCCCCGGAAAAAAAATTCCTGTGGAAGCCCATGCACTCATTTGTACCGCTGCAGAATGGAGGGGAGTCACCCTCCACTAGCAAAATACTGCTCTCCTGGCAAGGGTGGCTTACCTTTGACCAGGTTCTTCGCCAGATGCTGTAGATGTTGGCAAACAGGTTACATAACCAGCCACTACCCCCGGAAGACCTGCATGTGGTAACTGTGCTGGACACCACGAGATCAAGACTTAATTATCCATTGTGATATAGACCCTCCTGGAGCTCAGGTAAAATTGAAAATACTGGAAATACTATCGACGCTCAGTCATCTCAGCTTAATTCTGAATCTATTTTTGTCACAAAAGCGGCAAATTTACTGTGCACTCCTACCCATCCTGTGGGCGGTGGCGCAAAAGAGGATACAGAATCCATAAACTGTTCAGGGACTCGGCCTTAACGATTATATTACATTGTAAGCTACATACTGACAAAAATATGAACAGGGATTGGGCGCCAAGGAATGAATCACTCAGACATTTACATGGTAAGTGAAACTGTTTACAAGAACTAAACAGAGATTGGATCACGTACCAAGATATAAAAGAACAGAACTAGTCACAATAAGCAAAAATGGGTTAAATTTCCGAAGGCGAGGTAAACTGGGATCTACAGTCTGGCACGAAGACTCTCGTGCAAGCAAGTCCTCGGGACCAGAGAGGGTGCTAGGGGTGGTCCTCAACCCAGACGGAGATGTCTTTGTGTTACCAGATTACTACGAGATCCTGAGGATAACAGAACCTGCTTGTTTCCTCGATGATTTTAACGCTGGACGTACAAACCTCGGTCACCCTACCATAAACGCCACAAGCAGATATAGGACATAACTGATAAATCGTGTCGCTTAACACCTGGGGGGGGCCAAACTTCCCAGCCTTTATAATACAAGTCACTCAGCCCTGACTACACCGGATATAATGCTTGAAAATGGAAAAACCTACCACAATATCCACACCAGACAAGGTGACCCTACAAACAGTGATCCTATTACCATGACAGTCACTATATCAACCGCACCAATCCTCATACCCCTGTACACAACGGCTGGTTACCCAGAATCCCATCTGGAACGTATTCATTAAAATAAGAAACAAAGATTTTAGCTAATACAGACCCTTATGGGAATATAAATGATGAGAAAGATAAGCCAATAGACAGGTGGTATGAAACCGTCGACAAAGCGCGATCAGAAGCAATCCCTACCTATATATACAAGAAATTATCATGCCCTCCGATTCAAGAAATATGAGACACAAGACAAAGTTATGCCAACAATATAAAAACCTACAACAGATCTTGATGGAGAAAGCAAAACAACAGTAAAATCTGCATTGTGAAAACACGATCAGCTACCTAGTACAAAAATACAGTCACCCAAAATCATTCTGGTGAGGAGTCAGACGTATACAGGGGAATCCCAGAGCGATTATGATAAAGATCTGAAAGTCAACAATAACCAATGACAATGATCAATAGAAAGCAACAGAATTAGGAACACAGAAACCTGTGTTCAAGATTACGCTTGAAGAAAACGGAAACTATAACCAAGATCACGATAAAGAAATAACCCGATTGTCACCAAACAACTGTTGTCTCGATGGCGTTTAACTTGCCGTAACTACGAACAGCCATCTAGAAAACCAAGAACTCAACCACGGGAAGAAGAATGTTACCTCTAAAAGGACTTAATGCGCTCTCTCTCTCTCTCTCTCTCTCTCTCTCTCTCTCTCTCTCTCTCTCTCTCTCTCTCTCTCTCTCTCTCTCTCTCTTACGTTGGAGGCTCCAGTCACGGACATATTCCACATCAAAGCCGGGACTTGATTGAAATATAAATTTGGTTATGAAAGGGAAAAAGAAGAGACAAGGGAAAGTACTAAAGAAATTTTGGAGGTTGTGAAACTTCTCTCTTAAACTGTGCCATGTCATAGGTATTGGGAAAGACATGAGAAGATAGAGAGTTCTAAGGCTTCGAGGTGTAACAAAAGTAACAGTTATCAAAACAAATTACCCTTGAGTTGCCAACGGCCACACAGTAATCATGTGACGCAGCAGCTTGTCGAGTATCACGTGGTCAAGCTAGTGGTGGGGGCACACAAGCAGCAAGCCCTCGGGAGATATGTTAAGGAATGGATACTTTCCCCGTGGACTAAATAATGATGATACCCAAACCAGGAGTGCCAGACACACCAAAAGAACTACCGTCCTATTTCCCTCCTAGAGGTTCTAGGTATTTTTTTTTGAAAGATTAACTACAGAGAAGAGGAAACAGAAAAAAAAAATAATTTCTATAACCCAAACCAATAAAGCTTCCGGAAGAGCAAAAACATCGTCACTGCAACAGTGACTGCGGCAGAAATCGCTATTTTTAGTAAACAAGGAATAAATTGCACAGTTACACAAAGAGATATAAGCAAAGCCTCTGTTATCTAAAGTGTGCACTAGCGGCCTACAATACAAACTACTACAGCTAAGCATGAGATAATACAGAAAGACTCCTGTGTAAACTTTTAAACTTACGCGCTACAGAAATCATCATCAACTCTGCAAGTGACACCGAAATTTTCTCCACTGAGACGAGTCCTCCAAGGCAGCGTCCTATCACCATCACTATTCATAACTTAGCTGACATTCCCACACCAATTGCTGCCATGAGCATGTTGGTCTCCTACGCTGATGACTCTACACAAATAGTAGTCTAGAACAACACACTTCCAGAACACAGTTGTCTAGCTCTGTCAGAGACAACCAGACTAAACAGATTGAAAACGGACCGGAAGAATACATACAACAAATAAATTTGTTAAATTGCGCTAGGAAGAATAAAACCCAGCAATGTGAACAAAGTGGGAAACAAGATCATATCAACAAGAGGTCCACACAAGGAAAAGCGGCCCTATCCCGCCTGTACGTATTCTGGCACCTTCTGGAGATTTCAGTCCATTAGCCTATTCATTTACCAAAAAACAGCAGTAGGCTCAAGATCGAGCCTTGAGGCAACCCAGCCCACCTCCAGAATGCATGTTTTACCGATGTCTTTCAATTCTTTCCAATAAGGAGCTCGCACCTTATTCCCTAACTGTAAGTAGATCTAGCTTCTTTTTAACCTCCTGTGAGGTAAAGTGTCAAAAAGCTCCCTGGTAGTCCAAGAACACACAATTTACCCATCCCTCTTTTTGATCTAAGATGGAGCCATCCCTGTCATGAAAGTCTAGAAGATTGGTTACGCACGACCTCTTTCCCAAAAAACAGCGTTGTCTCCAGTCATTTGCTTTCCAGTTACCTTTTCCAATGTTTTACAAACCACACTAGTTGAAGAGACTGCCCGGTAGTTCAGTGCATTTTCCTGGTCTCCTTTAATACAGGTATATTTGCCCTCCAGAACAACCCTTTCCAATAGTAACTTTAACTTACTGAAAAATATTTCTGTATTGATCTGGCCAGTGCCTCCGTACACTCACCACTTATAGGTAGACTTCATCAGGACCATAGGCCTTATATGATGACGTCATATGTCACTTCCATCAAATATCGCACTTTGCAAAAGTTCATCCCCTTCCTCCTTGGTAATGATAAGTGTCTTATCACCCTCTACGGTGAAGACTTTTGAATTCATAATTCAACTCTTGAGATGTTTCCTCGTTATTCTCTCAAGACTTCTTCCCTCCCAGTCCCTTAGCCTGATTAGTTGCTCGTTAACCGAGTGTTTGCTGCTGATGAACTTAAGGAAAAGCTTTGGATTGTTTTTTAGCTTTCTTCCACAAAGTGCTTTTGAAAATCTTTTCGTGTCTCCCTCCTCATTCTACGGTACTTATTCCTTGCTCTCCTGTATCTTTCATATGCTGGTTGGCTGCAGTGTCTTTTATATCTGCAGAGTGCATCACTCAGCTCTCGCTTTATGTCATTTCTCTTTGAACCATATCTCATTCTATTTGATCCTCCACCTCCATTGGCTACCAAAGGCACCCATGTTCTAACCCCTTTCATGCTGATTCCAAGAACAGTCTGCAACACTGGTCACCCTCTTATCACAGACCTCTCTCTCCCAACAAAATATTATCATGAAATTTGATCAGTCCCACGTAGTTACCACGACTGCATTTCCTCTCTGGTTCCAATGCCCGCTCTGATCCCTCTCATGCATCCTCCATCACTAACATGCGCAAATCCAAGCACTTCAAGATTACTCTTTCCAACAAGAGCATCATACTTCATATGTTCTGCTTCCATGTTCGTGTGAAGATACGGTCAAGTACAGATGGCCTATAATCACCCACAAGTTCTCGTATGCTCGGTGACAAATTGATGCAGGAAATTCTGAGTACTCTTAAAGAATGTTTCCATGACTCAGCATTATCCATGGGACTCGAAGTTCTCCCAATCCATTTCCCTGTAACTGAAGTCCCAATTGTCCGTACTTACCACCGCCTAGGACTGTTTCTCGTTGCTTTCTTCATTACGCTATGTATATACCTGTTCTGGATCGTTGCAGTTCTTTGGATGACTGTAACCTAACAGTATTTTCAGTCGCTTTTTTATACTGCCTGAGGCAGCATAGGCAACTGAAAACCCTAATAATGGTCATCCCATTAGCGCTCCACACACACACACACATATATATATATATATATATATATATATATATATATATATATATATATATATATATATATATATATATCCTTGCCTAAGCGAGATGCACAGTATATCGACTAGCCCCAAGGGGAAGATGAATACCTGGGTGGAATGTGGACCGACTGTCGCGACCAGGCTTCCTACCAACATAAGTTTACACAGTATGTATTGTCTGAAGCCACTGCCTACTAATACCTCCCGAAATAAGATACATGTTTAGAAGGTTAACCTCAGCCCCTTCCCTCCTTTATCATCCGTCGCTTCTTGCTCTTTTGTATCCTTCGGGACATTTAAAGTCCAAATGCTAATTTCATCTCCACTACTCCCACAGTGTCAGGGGTTGTAATCTCTTCAAAGGTGCCTGAATCTAAGCTCTTTCCATTTGTGAACAGGCCGTCGCAATTTGTATACAGAACCTTTATCCTGAGGCACTTGCTGCTGGCTAGTTCTGGCCTCGTTGGTTGGATGAGAAGTGTAGGTGTTGTTCCTCTAACCTGATCTGACTTCAGTCGCTTTTTGCCCTTTGCCTGTTTTCCTTGGCTATCTCTCGCTCTTCCCTCCGTGTGTCACTCTTGATAAATATTGTCTTGAACTCTTCTCTTTTTTTTTTGTGTGTGTGTACCGACCAAACACAAACACACACACACACATATATATATATATATATATATATATATATATATATATATATATATATATATATATATTTTCTTTCTTTCTTTTTCTTTCAAACTATTCGCCATTTCCCGCATTAGCGAGGTAGCGTTAAGAACAGAGGACTGGGCCTTTGAGGGAATACCCTCACCTGGCGCAATTCTCTGTTCCCTCTTTTGGAAAATTAAAAAAAAAACGAGAGGGGAGGATTTCCAGCCCCCCGCTCCCTCCCCTTTTAGTCGCCTTCTACGACACGCAGGGAATACGTGGGAAGTATTCTTTCTCCCCTATCCCCAGGGAAAATATATATATATATATATATATATATATATATATATATATATATATATATATATATATATATATATATATAATATCATATTAGATAGTTACCTTCCTGCCTCTAGGAGCCTAACTACTATGGGGCCCCTACATCACTCAAGAAGCAATCCTTGTCCATTTGGTGGGGCCATAGGTCATAAAATGCTATGATGTTGAATGTATCTAAGTAGATAGTGCTGGGCAATTGAGCTGTAACTGCTCAAGGTCTTCACTGTGGAAGTCATATTATGGGCATGTAATGTTGCATGGATGGATGTTGTCAGGACCATCAGAGAAAGTGTAATATGTCTATGTCTGGGGAGTGTAATTTTAGGTAAGTTTATGTTTGATGAGGTGGGGTGTAAGACCAACCTGTGATGACTAGTTTATTGCTTGCTAAGTCATTTCACTTTGTATATATTTTGTCACTACACTCTAAACTCTCCCACCTGTCCACCTCCCACTGTTTGCATGCTACACACCCCTGCTTCACACTTTAGCATCCACTGCTCATATATATATATATATATATATATATATATATATATATATATGGAAATTACAGTATGTGTCCTGGATAGTGTGATAATATGCGAGATGAGCGAAACTATGATCCCGAACACTTAAGTGTTGGCTCTGCTCTGCACCCGATGGATACAGGCTGGGACATTATACAGTACAAGTTAGTGTCCCAGAATCAGTTGGGGGTGCCCTCATCAGTTGAATGATATATCTAGATCCGTGTAACTTCACGCATTATACGAATTTACAAGAAGTAAGTAATGAGGGACGATATATATATATAAAGGTTAGGCCTTTGCCTATCACAGGCCCGTGTCTATCGACATCTCGTCTCCCCCCCCCCCCACCCACTCCCCCTTTTATCCCATATAATTTCCTGCAATATATGCAAGTTATACAGGTCTAGAAACAGCTATTCAGATGATGACGCACGAACTGATTTTTGGACACTAGCTTATATAATGTCCCCGTCTGTATCCAGTTGGTGCAGAGCACAGCCGCCACTGCGGATATTCAGGGTCATAGATTCTCGCAACTTACCACATATAACTTGAATTCTGGGAACTACAATATCAAACACTAGTGCAAGTCCTGTACTTTTCATAGTGGTATTTCTTTAACCCGTACCGATCATAGTTCATACTACTATTGCTACCTTGTCTTTCACTATGTCTTCCTCACGGGTAAAAGCGGTGTCACTGACGCGTACTATGCCTTCTGTCAAGCAATCTGATGTACGGGACTGTGAGCAGACAAATGTGATTAGCAAAATACTCAACATGGTCACGATGCTTATGAACAACATCTTAAGATACCCACAGACCTAAAGGACTAAGGTTTCGACAACTCTGTGACTATTTTAACGATAGTAATGTCCTTAGACATACCCTTAGCTATGTAGACCATGCACATAAATATACAAATCTTATTGATTTTCCATATGTAATGATCACCACATACTGAATCTTATTAACCAAGACGTACCCTAATCCTCCTTGTGAACCTCTGTACACTACATTGTAATAAGTTTATACCTGCTCCTGGATCCACTCTGGCCCACCCGCCACCCACCAGTGTTCATGTATTTGTACCCTACTATATGTTCAGTACTCATGTACCTGCATATTTATGTCCTATTGTGCCCATGTTGACTTACACAGTTGGTATGAATATCTATTATAACAGCCAAATCATATACTTTCTTTAATACATGTACACAACCGTCAGTTTATAAGACTTTTGTTGTCGTACCCTAAAACTCTTCAGCATCATTCTCAGAGCCTATACATTATGCATGTCGTATGTCGTAAATGTGATGTATTTTGACCTGCATTACTCTCAACGTCATCTGTACATACTGCCATGTGCTATTAACACTGTTCCCCCCCTGTTTCTGGAGGGATGAGGACCTTTTGAATCCCCTGAGTCCTGACCCACCTGTCACCTGCCTATGCTGATGTACTGCATCCACTGTGCGCTCTCAGCTTGCCTCCACCTAGTACCTATATGCCCTTCGCCATATCACATAAATACTTTGCTTCTATGTTCTTTGACAGAGTCGTTTCAGATGAGAAATAATAAGCGAACTGACACAAATGTAGTGGGTCCTTGCGAAAAAAACCCAATAAACTTTAACAAAATTTGAAACGTTAGATAGTAACTGACAACGCAACGCGTCCTTATCTTAAAAACTAGCTAGGTACCCGGGCGTTGCTGCCACTGACGCACTAAAGTTGTTTTACTTGTTCTTATGAACTCGCCAAATTCTAGTTATCATGAAGCCATGTAAGCCATTCAGATATTCGAGATTCAATTCAAGCAAGAATTAGAACCATAACAATTATCTTTAGGTGAACCAAGTGTGTTTTTAAGATTATTAAACCGCTTGGAATCAGGTCTGTAAATGTCGAGCTTTGATTGGCTCTCCGCTGGGGCGTGGCCACTGATGCCTGTTCCTAATAGGCTGAGCTCCGGGCATGATCTGGGGCCGGGCTCGGAGGACAAGCGAACAGTTACCACCAGTGTGACGCAGAGGTAAGTGTGATAAATACATTTTCAAACTGTAATTGATAACAATATCGCAAGAGGTTTACACTGGCTGTGACTTCGAAATTGGATTCATATACAATTACAGTAAGAGGTCGTTCATGTCAAAGAACTCGGAAATGTACAGATTGATAACTGGTTCTAGTAGCCCTCATCCTATGGAATTCTGGCCAGTTCCTTATACTGTGAGATTGTGTGTATATTTCGGATTATATACGAGTTAGTACCTAGATGATGAACCAGACACTGGCAGAAATCCCAGAAAGCCACACACACACACGCACAGTAACGCTAACGTGAATGTGACCTTTGGCAACATGTCAAATGAAAGTTCTCTGAAAAGTCTAACGAGCTTGATAAGCGACCTAGGCGCACTGTATCGTTTGTTTACTTTGGCAGAGTAACAGTGATTCTAGAGCTCGCGAACGTGACTAAATGGAATATGATACAGTACAGTTCTCAAGTGCTGCTGCATGTGAAGGTACATTTATTATTCGTGAATTTATCACTCGTCCGTTCACGTCTCATACTAGATTAGATATGAATTGATATCTGAACGTCTCTGATGAGCGGCAAAATAAATTGATGGAAGGAATGTAATCTAGTTTGACGCACGTAATTAAATTTGATGCTCTTAACATGTGATGCACCAGCTGAGCCAAAATCAGGTAAGTCTGTCATTACACTCTTGAACACGGAATGAGTATTATTTCCTTAAACTGAGCTCTTTATCACCAGTGACGGAAGCACGTTTCAGTGTATAAAGTTTCGTGTGTTGGATTACGGGAATGCCTGTAAGTGAAGGAAATGCATCGCAATCGGATATGTGCGCATACTCTCCTTCACCACTTTCTAACCACCTTCACAGGAGCAGACACATACCAGTACTACTATATGCGCTGTCCACTAGTGTTCAGTTTATCACTAGAATATGCAAATGCTCTTACAGATCATTAAGAGTACCCATACTTTCTACTGCTATCACCAGAGTACACATACAGTCACCACTACTAGATCACACACACACACACACACACCATCCACCACACCGGATAAACACATTATCCAGAACCATTTTAACCACCTGATTAGACACGTACGCACATGCCACCACTAAAGTACAATACACAACTCTGAGCACCATTGAAATGCATTTCAACTCTCGTCTCTCACGACTAGGATACACATATACTATCCACTACTGTAATCAGAGTACACAAAGAAACCTCATACCAAAAATCAATATAAAGAACAAACAGATGACCATCATCAGGAGGCAAAATTTCAGGTTTGGCTCATTATGGATGCGGGGCTGTGTTGGTGGGGGACAGGTAATGTTGGCTGGCTTCCAAGAGTCTCCCCTCCCTCTCTGTCCGTAGCGTGTCACCACAGGCTGGGCCCTTGACTTACTGCCTCACACTACTGAAGCCTTAACTTGCTGTTAGTGTTAGAGTTTATGTCAGTTTAATGGAAATTAAAAGTGTAGCAATAATTGCTCGCGTGGGAAATATTGGTGAACGGAGCTCGTTATCCGTGGAATTACCTATTTGTGCTGTAGAGAGAAGAAATTTTGTACTCGTGACCTCCTTCTCTTGGATATTCATTACAATCATACAATTTTTCTAACTTATGAATTTTGTCTACACGTATTATTTACGCGTTCACCCTTTAATTATAAACTGTAAAAGTACTTCTTTACATTTTTTCTAATTTCTTGCTTAATTTCTTATGTCCCTGAGATGTTCTACCCCTGAGTCTTTCGAAAAAACTTTTCACTGTCTACATTATCATTCTGGTTTAAAAGCTTAAAGGCTGTGATCAAATCGACCCTCACTCTCTGTTCCATGGTGGGTAAACCTAAGCCTTTTCCCGAAACAGCTCTCATAATTATAATACTATTTGTGTGTGTGTGTAAGTTTGCCATTCCCCGAGTTGTGAGGTATCGCCTGGAACAGATATATATATATATATATATATATATATATATATATATATATATATATATATATATATATCCCTGGGGATAAGGGAGAAAGAATACTTCCTACGTATTCCCTGCGTGTCGTAGAAGGCGACTAAAAGGGAAGGGAGCGGGGGGTTGGAAATCCTCCCCTCTTTTTTTTTTTTTTTTCCAAAGGAAGGAACAGAGAAGGGGGCTGGATGAGGATGTTTCCTCAGAGGCCCAGTCCTCTGTTCTTAACGCTACCTCGCTGACGCGGGAAATGGCGAATAGTATGAAAAAAAAAAAAAAAAAAAAAAAAAAAAAATATATATATATATATATATATATATATATATATATATATATATATATATATATGTGTGTGTGTGTGTGTGTGTGTGTGTGTGTGTGTGTGTGTGTGTGTGTGTGTGTGTGTTTTGGCTCTGAGTGAAACGAAGCTCAAGGGTAAAGGGGAAGAGTGGTTTGGGAATGTCTTGGGAGTAAAGTCAGGGGTTAGTGAGAGGACAAGAGCAAGGGAAGGAGTAGCACTACTCCTGAAACAGGAGTTGTGGGAGTATGTTATAGAATGTAAGAAAGTAAATTCTAGATTAATATGGGTAAAACTGAAAGTTGATGGAGAGAGATGGGTGATTACTGGTGCATATGCACCTGGGCATGAGAAGAAAGATCATGAGAGGCAAGTGTTTTGGGAGCAGCTAAATGAGTGTGTTAGTGGTTTTGATGCACAAGACCGGGTTATAGTGATGGGTGATTTGAATGCAAATGTGAGTAATGTGGCAGTTGAGGGAATAATTGGTATACATGGGGTGTTCAGTGTTGTAAATGGAAATGGTGAAGAGCTTGTAGATTTATGTGCTGAAAAAGGACTGGTGATTGGGAATACCTGGTTTAAAAAGCGAGATATACATAAATATACGTATGTAAGTAGGAGAGATGGCCAGAGAGCGTTATTGGATTACGTGTTAATTGACAGGCGCGCGAAAGAGAGATTTTGGATGTTAATGTGCTGGAGGGATGTCTGATCATTATCTTGTGGAGGCGAAGGTGAAGATTTGTATGGGTTTTCAGAAAAGAGAGAATGTTGGGGTGAAGAGAGTGGTGAGAGTAAGTGAGCTTGGGAAGGAGACTTGTGTGAGGAAGTACCAGGAGAGACAGAGTACAGAATGGAAAAAGGTGAGAACAAAGGAGGTAAGGGGAGTGGGGGAGGAATGGGATGTATTTAGGGAAGCAGTGATGGATTGCGCAAAAGATGCTTGTGGCATGAGAAGCGTGGGAGGTGGGTTGATTAGAAAGGGTAGTGAGTGGTGGGATGAAGAAGTAAGATTATTAGTGAAAGAGAAGAGAGGCATTTGGACGATTTTTGCAGGGAAAAAATGCAAATGAGTGGGAGATGCATAGAAGAAAGAGGCAGGACGTCAAGAGAAAGGTGCAAGAGGTGAAAAAGAGGGCAAATGAGAGTTGGGGTGAGAGAGTATCATTAAATTTTAGGGAGATTAAAAAGATGTTCTGAAAGGAGGTAAATAAAGTACGTAAGACAAGGGAGCAAATGGGAACTTCAGTGAAGGGGGTAAATGAGAGGTGATAACAAGTAGTGGTGATGTGAGAAGGAGATGGAGTGAGTATTTTGAAGGTCTGTTGAATGTGTTTGATGATAGAGTGGCAGATATAGGGTGTTTTGGCCGAGGTGGTGTGCAAAGTGAGAGGGTTAGGGAAAATGATTTGGTAAACAGAGAAGAGGTAGTAAAAGCTTTGCGGAAGATGAAAGCCGGCAAGGCAGCAGGTTTGGATGGTATTGCATTGGAATTTATTAAAAAAGGGGGTGACTGTATTGTTGACTGGTTGGTAAGGTTATTTAATGTATGTATGATTCATGGTGAGGTGCCTGAGGATTGGCGGAATGCTTGCATAGTGCCATTGTACAAAGGCAAAGGGGATAAGAGTGAGTGCTCAAATTACAGAGGTATAATTTTGTTGAGTATTCCTGGTAAATTATATGGGAGGGTATGATTGAGAGGGTGAAGGCATGTACAGAGCATCAGATTGGGGAAGAGCAGTGTGGTTTCAGAAGGGGTAGAGTATGTGTGGATCAGGTGTTTGCTTTGAAGAATGTATGTGAGAAATACTTAGAAAAGCAAATGGATTTGTATGTAGCATTTATGGATCTGGAGAAGGCATATGATAGAGTTGATAGAGATGCTCTGTGGAAGGTATTAAAAATATATGGTGTGGGAGGCAAGTTGTTAGAAGCAGTGAAAAGTTTTTATCAAGGATGTAAGGCATGTGTACGTGTAGGAAGAGAGGAAAGTGATTGGTTCTCAGTGAATGCAGGTTTGCGGCAGGGGTGTGTGATGTCTCCATGGTTGTTTAATTTGTTTATGGATGGGGTTGTTAGGGAGGTGAATGCAAGAGTTTTGGAAAGAGGGGCAAGTAAGAAGTCTGTTGGGGATGAGAGAGCTTGGGAAGTGAGTCAGTTGTTGTTCGCTGATGATACAGCGCTGGTGGCTGATTCATGTGAGAAACTGCAGAAGCTGGTGACGGAGTTTGGTAAAGTGTGTGAAAGAAGAAAGTTAAGAGTAAATGTGAATAAGAGGAAGGTTATTAGGTACAGTAGGGTTGAGGGTCAAGTCAGTTGGGAGGTAAGTTTGAATGGAGAAAAACTGGAGGAAGTAAAGTGTTTTAGATATCTGGGAGTGGATCTGGCAGCGGATGGAACCATGGAAGCGGAAGTGGATCATAGGGTGGGGGAGGGGGCGAAAATCCTGGGAGCCTTGAAGAATGTGTGGAAGTCGAGAACATTATCTCGGAAAGCAAAAATGGGTATGTTTGAAGGAATAGTGGTTCCAACAATGTTGTATGGTTGCGAGTCGTGGGCTATGGATAGAGTTGTGCGCAGGAGGATGGATGTGCTGGAAATGAGATGTTTGAGGACAATGTGTGGTGTGAGGTGGTTTGATCGAGTAAGTAACGTAAGGGTAAGAGAGATGTGTGGAAATAAAAAGAGCGTGGTTGAGAGAGCAGAAGAGGGTGTTTTGAAATGGTTTGGGCACATGGAGAGAATGAGTGAGGAAAGATTGACCAAGAGGATATATGTGTCGGAGGTGGAGGGAACGAGGAGAAGTTGGAGACCAAATTGGAGGTGGAAAGATGGAGTGAAAAAGATTTTGTGTGATCGGGGCCTGAACATGCAGGAGGGTGAAAGGAGGGCAAGGAATAGAGTGAATTGGATCGATGTGGTATACCGGGGTTGACGTGCTGTCAATGGATTGAATCAGGGCATGTGAAGCGTCTGGGGTAAACCATGGAAAGCTGTGTAGGTATGTATATTTGCGTGTGTGGACGTATGTATATACATGTGTATGGGGGTGGGTTGGGCCATTTCTTTCGTCTGTTTCCTTGGGCTACCTCGCAAACGCGGGAGACAGCGACAAAGCAAAAAAAAGAGAGAAAAATATATATATATATATATATATATATATATATATATATATTTTTTTTTTTTTTGCTTTGTATGGGGGTGGGTTGGGCCATTTCTTTCGTCTGTTTCCTTGGGCTACCTCGCAAACGCGGGAGACAGCGACAAAGCAAAAAAAAGAGAGAAAAAAAAAAAATATATATATATATATATATATATATATATATATATATATATATTTTTTTTTTTTTGCTTTGTCGCAGTCTCCCGCGTTTGCGAGGCAGCGCAAGGAAACAGACGAAAGAAATGGCCCAACCCACCCCCATACACATGTATATACATACGTCCACACACGCAAATATACATACCTACACAGCTTTCCATGGTTTACCCCAGACGCTTCACATGCCTTGATTCAATCCACTGACAGCACGTCAACCCCGGTATACCACATCTCTCCAATTCACTCTATTCCTTGCCCTCCTTTCACCCTCCTGCATGTTCAGGCCCCGATCACACAAAATCTTTTTCACTCCATCTTTCCACCTCCAATTTGGTCTCCCTCTTCTTCTCGTTCCCTCCATCTCCGACACATATATCCTCTTGGTCAATCTTTCCTCACTCATTCTCTCCATGTGCCCAAACCATTTCAAAACACCCTCTTCTGCTCTCTCAACCACGCTCTTTTTATTTCCACACATCTCTCTTACCCTTACGTTACTTACTCGATCAAACCACCTCACACCACACATTGTCCTCAAACATCTCATTTCCAGCACATCCACCCTCCTGCGCACAACTCTATCCATAGTCCACGCCTCGCAACCATACAACATTGTTGGAACCACTATTCCTTCAAACATACCCATATATATATATATATATATATATATATATATATATATATATATATATATATATATATATATATATATATATATATGAAAGTGTTACCGGACTCCATCTATTCGAGGCTACATCGCGATTGAAGTCACCTTTGGCGAAGTTGTGCTTTGGCGTAGTCTCAAAATAAAAAACACTTCAAAAAGGGGTATACATTTCCCTGCTACTGGAAATAGCTCAACCTTGAGTTGCAGGAGCCT
This sequence comes from Panulirus ornatus, assembly GCF_036320965.1. Lineage (NCBI taxonomy): Eukaryota > Metazoa > Arthropoda > Malacostraca > Decapoda > Palinuridae > Panulirus > Panulirus ornatus. The sequence continues at coordinate 10,774,066 of NC_092238.1, read as the reverse complement.
TCAGGAAGGTCTTGGGCAACACTACGACTCTGTCAAAGAAACTGATCCTGGGTTGATTATGAATAAATAAATATATATGAAGCGATCGAGGGAAACCACGGAAAGGTCTGTGGGAGCTCCGAAGCATATTTGGGTAGATTCCAGTGCTCCTCGTGTTCGTTTGGTCAACCCTTTGTCCAGTACCTCAGCCCCTTGCCACCAAGGGACATGCGCTTGAACAAACATGTACGATGACGTATGATGACAAGTTTATGTTCACTTATTCTCTTGGTCATACTTCGCCCCGTTTCCCCAGGTTTATAGCCGGACATTAGCACATCAAAATATGTTTAGAAAATCGAGCAAATAAGCTTGGAGGTCAATCATTTTTAACTCGAAACCACAAACAATAGACTTCTTTAGCGTAGAATAATCCACATGTGTCAGATGTCTCCATTTATATCAATCTCGCCTTGATTTACCCAAAACTCAAGTTGGAAATCCGATAATTCTCAGTTTTCACTGAAATCTGCTCTCGCTGGAATACCATGGCTGATCTCTTTCCGTTCTCTTAAAAAAAAAAAAAATACTTTATGAAAAGGCTGTTAGTAACTATAAATGACGTGTCTTTACTCCTTATTAATCCCTGATCTTCTGTAACGTAATACTTTAATACCATTAGAAACTTACGCCCACGTTACACCGGTTTCATAGGTTTTTGCTGTGGATAGAGAACCAGCCACGCGATAATTCCTTTGTTCAGAAATTATAAATAGTTTTTGCCTCGTGTTTTTTACTGTTAGTTCTAAACACAAAGGTTTACATTTTTTGTGATACTTTTACAAGTGCCAGTTTCCGACAAGAAACGTGTCTCACTAACACACACCAAACTATTTGAAAAAATAAACACTCATGTCACAAAGAAACACTCGTTTCTCACATAAAGAAACACTCATGTCTCACAAGTACTCACCTCTCAACAACACGAACCATATCCAAAAATACAACCATGTCTCGCCTACACTAACATGCTTCAGTAACATAACTCATCGATGTCTGGACACAAACGAAACTGTCTCAGTAACACAAACACAATTTCAACACAAGCATAATAGTTTCTTAACCGTATGAAAAACTTACATCTCAGCAACACGAACACACCCAAGCCTCACCAAACATAAACACACCCATGCCTCACCAAATATAACACCTCGCCAACAACAAACATTCCCATGTTTCTCCAACACAAACATTCCATGCCACACCAACAGCCATATCTCACCAGTACAATCACAACTATATCCTCAGCGGTACAAAAACTACAGTGTCTCAGCTATGCTTCCACAGATATCATATTAACCGTTGCATAACCGTGACGACTCAGGAGAGACTGCCACGCCTCGCCAAGTCACACATAACTCTGCAAGCCGCAGCAAACTAATCGTGTGTTATCACCAGCCTTGTCTACAGCCAGCACAACCATTTCTTATCAACAAAGACACTGACGTTATTGCTGATAACAGACGAGTTTCTTTCCAACAACAACACAGTTATATCCTATGACCAGCGGTACAGAAACTATCTTACCTCTAACTTTCCAACAGCACCACATAATACTGCTACCAAACATAAAACCATTTAACCAATATTTCTACAACATCCTATTAGTAAAAATTCCTTATATTCGAAAGATCGTATTAACATTATCATTACTAACGGTTCAACTACCCAACTTCAAAGTCAACATCATTAACAAACAATTTGTGTAAATTTTATTTATCATATACTATGTGTTATGTACTACTAATCATAACAATTTGATGTTTAATACATTTAGTATCCGAGTATTTGTTTATAATGTTATTCTATAGTAAGAATTATTCATTTAATGTAAGACTTGATTGACGATTTATGTTTTGTCAGGAGAGGAGATGAAGGGACGCGAGATGCGCTTGCTGGTGCGGGGGGCGTCGCAGGTGGTGAGGGTGGCAGCATCCGGAGAGAAGGTCAAGCTACGGGAGTCCATGAACGACCTGGCCATCGTCACCGCTACCGAGGACCAGGGGGTCTCCATCGCCGTGGACAAGTGAGTTAATCTCCCTTATGAACTTTAAAGTAGATCCTGGAATGCGATGATCACCGTAACTCTGATGGTATCATCCTATGACCATAGTGACACTTAATGATCACAAGATAATCAGATTCATGTACTGTGAAAAAATCTCTTAAGTAAAATGACTCAATCCTTGATCACAGCGATAATCTCCTGAGACAGACAACGACAAACGAAGACCTCGAATACCTTCATTCACCCTATTCATTCCTATGCTTCGTGAATATGAGAAATAAACCTTTCATTATAAACCTATAGTACAACAGATTAATACCTAAAAGTGATCTCGTTCCTTTTAAAAAGTGACAGTTCGTTTATGTTATCAGAGATTTAGGGAGAACAATACGACTTGCAGCCTGCATCAAGTGTGCGTCTGGTCTTCATTTATTTCTGGTCCAAGTGGGCTGGGGCTGGTGAAAATATTCGGACCCGATATTCCTATTGAATATGGTTGGAAGTTTCGTCTAGGGTCTTCTGGTACATTAAAACATCAAACTCCTCGGACACAAAAACACCTGAGATAACCAGAGCATTCACTGGACTCGCAAATCTTCATAGATATACAAGACTTTAAGTGGGATGAAACATGATTCCCTTTTCTCAACCCTCGAGATAGACAACTCTTGTGAATTTCTCATTAAACAAAGTCCCTAGTCACAGTACAAAAGTTAGACAAACTCTCGAAAAAAAAAAGTAGGGAGTTTGACACCCATGTTTATAACGTGGATTTGCCAACAGAAGATACACTAGCTTTCATTAGAGTCCGGGTTTACAACTGCTCCATCAGCTGCAGGCAAGCTTTGCTTTTTGTGCGGAAAAAAAATAGCATTTCAAAAAATTAGCCGCAAAACCAGAGTTTCGACAAATCTGCTTCAAAAGCAAATGTAACACGAAAACCCACTTGTTTGCTTTCATGTTAATAACCCTCCAAATTTCATAATCCGGGTAAATAACCAGTCCAACTAGCTTTGCAAACGTACAACGAATGCTTCCAATAACAAGTCAATGCTTTCGAACGCAGTTTAAAATGCAACGCAAATCTGATCTGAAACTAGGCCATCGAGAACTGTATGTCTGATGATATCGTGTGAAATGTACTGTTCAAATATACTGAATCACTGATAAGGTAATAAGTGGACATTATATCTAATCCCACAATCTAGCATGATTTAAAACACATACAACATAATTGCAAATAGCACACAGGATGGATAAATGGAAAGCCTATTATAGCCTTTGCCATATTCTCGAACCTCATGGCAAGGGAAATGATTGAGGTTTTGAATAAACAGCCAATTTACGCTCAAATATGTATAAAAAAAAATAAGGAACGTTAATGAACAATGGGAACGAGTCAATACCTGAATATGAGTACAGTAGCCTGTTGGTTTTATTAAGTTCACCGATACCTTTGTCATTCTGTATGTGAACCACTGGCCTAATGGCAACTCATCACACAATGAAAACTACATACTGAGCCACTGGGACAGGGTGGTATTGCAAATAAGAACGGCTGTACATCCGGTAATACGAGTTTGCACTCGCTCAGTAGACAACAGCACCATATAAGTCCGAGAAACTGTAACCACTGCACCTAACCGCTCGACCCCGCTCTTGGTTAGGCTACGTCGGCTTTGGTATTTGGAGTAGTACATTGTCAGATACCATAAAGCGATCAGTAATGTAAATTTTTTACGAAGAACTCGTCTATCAAAACGTGATAGGGGTGACATAATTATGCCTATGACCATCATGCAAAACGAACGGATGTGATAAAATTCAGAGAAATGCTTTTGGGGGGAAGTTCAAGTGTATATGCAATAGTCTCGGCTACACACTAGATCTTTCATATTTGGTATTTTTTTTATTTTAACATCAGTATATCCGGTGTATGATGGTCGATAACGCAAGACATAAATGGTAGAAGTACACTACAATGTGATATAGCAGACTTCAAGACATACTTGAGACGCTATGAATATCAACGTTGTGAAAAGGACTCGATACAACCAACCAGAACCACATATATCTTGGTTGCATAAACCATAAGGGCACAATTATGGGACGCGAGACTACTGCATCACACGACAGTTGTGCACGACAACTTCAGTGACTCCCGGCGCATCTGTGCGGCAGTATATTCCCATGTAACATTCTAGAAGTGTAGGGAACTATATCGACAAACTGCACAGCTGTAAGGCTGACGTAAGAACTCTACAGCACGATGAACTATAACCACAAGTCCGGTGATACATGATGAGCTACGTACAATGACACCTCCAGAGTTATGGCACGGTAGATAGTAATAATACAAGGTATTTACGGTCTCTAATCATCTTCCCTACAGGGACGGGGTAATAGCGGCCGTGGGTCTGGACAAGGAGGTGGAAGCGCAGTTCCCTGGGGCGTCGTGGGCGGAGGTGGTGGATGCCTGCGGCCGCTCTGTGGTGCCCGGCCTGGTAGACGCCCACACTCACCCAGTGTGGGCGGGTGACCGCGTCCATGAGTTCGCTATGAAGGTTTGACATTTTCGTAGGTACATTAAACACACAGACTTTAAAGTTACTCTTGGCATGTCCTGAAGGTCATATTTAATTACTTATTATCGTACAAGTAATTGTCTGATTTGCATGTTACTCAAATTTGTCAGTAACTTAATTTTCTATCCAAAATATTGAATTACGGAATCACCGAGCTGCGAAACCCAATGGTGTGGAACACGAAGTGGCGTCATTAGTAATCTATATGAGACGTTGGATAACTATTACTGACTGGGGAAAATACGATTCATGAGTAAATGAAGTAAATGGTCTAGGTAAGAGAAAAAGGAGAAAGTGGGAATATTTGAAGACGTGAGGTAAATTTCAGGTGGTGAAGCAAGTAATGAAGTCAAGAGTAACTGTGAAGTCACAAAGCTACTGAATTGTGGACTTGAGAGAGAGAGAGAGAGAGAGAGAGAGAGAGAGAGAGAGAGAGAGAGAGAGAGAGAGAGAGAGAGAGAGAGAGAGAGAGAGAGAAATGCAATCTGCCATTATTTTATTTCGTGTGTCAGAAACACTGTCAGTTGATTTCCACTTTTCTTTTATTCCAGTTAGCGGGTGCGAGCTACATGGAGGTGCACGCGGCGGGGGGCGGCATCAACTTCACAGTGGAACACACCCGGGCAGCCTCCGAGGAGGACTTGCTCGATCTCCTCCTGCCTCGGCTGCACCGCATGACGCGCGCAGGTCAGTTACCAGCTAGGACGCACTCGCATAGATACAGTTACCAGCTTGAACGCACTCGCATATATAAAATTTTACGTTATTCTATGTGATACCTAGGTTTACCAATGCTGGTGAATATGATCAGTAATGCCGAAAAAAAAAATGTAGGTAGAATTGGTTACGAAATGATCAGTGATTGTTGAATGTTTCACCGAGCAAAAGATGTTTCCCAGTTTACTATTAAATGTTACTGATAATACAGAACCAGATCATTGTACAAGGGTTATGCAGATCAGACTGACAAAGCGCATTGCTAAATCATCATCACCCCCGTCTCGAGGTCCAAGCGCTAGTGAAATCTGAATAGGTTCTCAACAACTACTATAGACTTTCTGTTATTCTCCCCAGCATAGAATATGGTCATTTCAATATATGTCATTTGTTGTTACAATGAGTGCTTGCTGTATCTGTTACTCACAGGTGATTGTGGTTCATCACCCTATTAACATAGGTTAAGATAAAGATTACCATGATTTCGTATCCTCAGAATACAAGCTATGGTATGATCAACCCCATCTGTCGGCAAGCACACAATCTCTTCTTTTAATTCTTGACCTTCCAAATACAAATACACCATTTCTACCTCCTTGGGTCCTGAAACCCACGATATTATTTCTATCACTTCTACCTCCGCAAGCCCATCCTCTGTACCCCCTCCAAACACCAACGTTAGTAATAACGGGTAGCCCAAATGAATATACATTAAATTCTTTAATTCAACTTTTCCTTCTCTTCCGACCTGATCAATCTAAAGCTGGCTCTCTACCTGATAAAGCCACTCTTTTTTTCGTACTTTATTTTCCTCTAAATCAACTTAGAATAACTCTGATGTTAGTCCTCTATCCTCATCTTCCAAAGAACCTATGCCATCCCGTTTATTTTCCTAGCGCCAGGTCTTTCAAGTACTCTCCCAAGGAATATGGCTTAAATGGTATAACTCCTCGAATTCTTAGGAACTGTGCATCTAAGGTGGTTCCACTTGTTGCTCGACTATTTCGCTTGTCTAAAAAGCCAGACTTCTTTCCTTCCTCTTGGAAGCATGCCTCAGTACAACCCATCCCTAAGAGAGGAGACTTCTCTAAAACCTCCAGTTATAGCCCAGCTGCTCTCACATTTGCTGTCCAAGACTTTGAAACTCTCCTTAACTCTTACTTTTTCGAACCCTTAGAACCCTATTCCCTTCTTTATGATCATCAATACAGGATTCTCAGTGCCAGGTCTAATGGTGATCTTTCCTTTGTGATTCACCTGTGGTCCTCCATTTTGGGATTTTGGTGAAACTTCTGTCATAGCCCTCGACATCCACAAAGCATCTGACAAGGTGTGACATTGTTTTCTAAACATCTTTACTTTGGTTTTTATGCTTCGCTTTGTTCCCTAAGGTACAAAGAAGTTCCTCTTTGGCCGTTCCATTGCAATTGCTATACATGAAGCGACTGCTCCCTCTTATCCTATTCAAAGGAAATTCCTCAGGATTCTGTTTTGTTGCTTACTGTCTTCTCTATAAATTATATCTCTTCAAGCCCTATTCACTCTTGTGGGGTTGACTTCAATTTCTACATTTCAAGTAATTTACTCTCTCTTCTCCACATATTCGTTCTCTGTCTCACACTGAACATATTTTCTCTCTTGATTCGGACCTGTGCAACGTCCCAGAATGAGGAAACAGTAAACTAGATGAACCTCTGAAACGCAATTTCTCCTATAATCTCTTTCTAATAATCACTCTTTTCCCTCTTTTTAAACTCAACCAATAACATAAACGTATTAGGCATAACCATATCCTCTACTTTGTCATAGAAACTCTACATAATCATCACAAAGCCTGCTTTGCAAAAGCTAGGGCTGCTGAATGGGTTCCGAATTTATTTTCCTAGTAAAAGGCTGTTTCATATCTACATAGGCTTATTCGCCCTAGTGTGAAGAACCTCTCACATATATGGGGTGTTTTTCTTCTACACCTCAAGGCCCTTATGCATTGTGAGAGTCCGTTTGGTCTTAGAAATATCAGCAACACCAGAAGGTGTTACATTTCCATTGGTGGAAGCACCATGACGCTGACGGCCTTATGACCGTGGTTGCTAAGAGGCCTAGAACCCAAACAACCAATCCAATTATGACCATTCAAGTCTAATTGCCGCAATGCTCTCTCTCTCTCTCTCTCTCTCTCTCTCTCTCTCTCTCTCTCTCTCTCTCGGTTCTACAAATATCATTTTGGCCAGTGTTCTCGTGAGCTGTTTGCGCGTCTCCACTCAAGGGTTGGATCCGATATGGACGTATGGTTGCTGCTTCTCACACTCGAGGTTGACCGGTATGGTACCTCTTCCTTCCCCTCCGAAAGCTAAGCTGTGGAATTACTTTCTTCTTTTCGTCTTATAAACTTCCAGTCTTCAAATTCAGTTTTACAAATATAGGATGTCCTGATTAATTTCCATATTTTTTCACTACTCTTCACCCGAGAGGCCTTCGATTGAGATAAATTTTGCCCGTATGATTATGTTCACTATAAAAAAGTAAGACATCCTTTGCAAAGTAAAAAAGAGATTATGATTAAAACGTTACTGTCCAAAACAGCAGCTGGCTCCATTATGAAAACAAATATGCTTGTCTGTGACTAGTCGTCTCTGCCCGTACAAGACCAACGGTCAACTTATAGCCAACAGGAGGTAGAAGCTCCTCCCTCTGTTGTTAGTATGCGTTGGACGACGTATATCGCACGCCGACTGCCAACATGATCGATCGTACTCCTCAGAACTTGACATAATACAATCGAATGCTGCTCCTGCCAGGCACCTTCATAACTGTAATGTGGCCGGAGAGTTGTGGTATCTTCTCTTTCTTATCTATAATTTTTCGATACCATTATTTGTTAACGCGAAAATTGCGTTTTGGCGGTGACAGGAAGACAAGAATTCAATTATTGTTATCGACTGTACCCCCGCAGGCACGACTCTGGTAGAGTGTAAGAGCGGTTACGGCCTGGACGTGGAGACAGAGCTGAAGATGCTGCGAGTGTTGGAGAAGGCCCGTCCACATGCCAACCTTACCATCTCTTCCACATTCTGCGGCGCTCACTCAGTACCCAAGTAATGCTTTCACTGTATGACTTCTGTGACGGCTACAAATTGATATATATATATATATATATATATATATATATATATATATATATATATATATATATATATATCGTGTGTGAAGTGTATTACTTTTTACTTTAGACTTTAGAAAAAGCCTAGGGTGTCAACCTGAAGCACACAAATGTTGAGTGACGATCTCCCCGCAGGGGCTTGACAACAGAGGAGGCGACGCGGCGGGTGGTGGAGCAGCAGCTGCCGGCCGTCAAGGCCGCCATGGACGCTGGGGAGGTAAAGCCTGTTGCTTACCAGGAATACATAGGCAACCACTAGCTTTCCTGTGACCATTACGAGTTCTAAGAACGAAGTCCTTTCGTCTGAACTTTACGTACTATATATATATATATATATATATATATATATATATATATATATATATATATATATATATATATAGCTTTGTTCATCTCAAACCAGCACTTTAGATATATCGTATTCATGTGTTGTGTAAATGGACATGAAACATCTTGTACACCAAAACAAAAACATAACATTGTGTTTCACACTTGATTTTGTACCTGTTTCTGGTTGAAAATGGTGAGCAGCCACACTAACATCAGCTTCCCCTGTAGTTGAAGGTCGACAGCATCGACGTTTTCTGTGAGCGTGGGGTCTTCGACGTGGACCAATCACGACGCATCCTGCAGGCCGGCCAACGGGAGGGACTTTTGATCAACTTCCATGCTGACGAACTCCATCCACTAAAAGGAGCAGAGGTAAAAACATTAGATTAATATAAATTGTAAATACCATCTTAAAAAGAGTAACACAAATTGAAATGTTCACATGAATGTTATAAATGCACGCTTTCACTGGTAAAAGTTTCGTTCCCGTTTTCTCTGTCGTGAAGTTTTCTTAACATTGCAGTATACCATATTAGCAACATTTTGTTATAGGATCAACACGGCTTCTTCCCCACCGACAGATGGGAGCCTCCTTGGGCGCGGAAGCCATGAGTCACCTGGAAGAGGTATCTGACGAAGGTATATCGGCAATGGCGCAGGCAGGCACCGTGGGCGTCCTGCTCCCCACCACCGCCTACATCCTCCGCCTCACCCCGCCGCCCGCACGTGCAATGATCGACGCTGGTGTTCCAGTCGCCCTCGGAACAGATTTCAACCCCAATGCCTTCTGCTTATCTATGGTGATTTCATTGTCAAAGCATATACAAAATACATTTTCAAATCAGTACAATCATCAGTATACTGCAGTATGACAGTAATCAGCAGAATAACATTCCAATCACACATTGGCTGACGGCCAGTTCATGACTCGTCCCCAGCCCATGGCGATGCATTTGGCGTGTGTCATGTTCAAGATGTCCCTGAACGAAGCGCTAATTGCTGCCACCCTCCACGCCTCCCATGCTCTTCGCAAAGGTCAGACCCACGGCTCCATAGAACCCGGCAAGGTGGCTGATCTGGTCATTGTGGACGCTCCCAGGTACGTTTTGGGTAATTCACCTGGTACAAAACTTGCAGGCAACGTTCCAGGTTAATATTTATTTCTGGCAGGAGTACGGAGGGAATTTAATTTTCTAAGTACCTTTTCACTATATATTTTTCCAGCGAGTTTGGACGACCAGTGTAGTATTTTTCTGGCTGAAGAGGAAGGCAGAGGATTTTTATATAGCCAAGCTATATAAAGTTGGACAACTATATTTCATATATATGTGTCGTCTTGATTACGGATAATTCGTATAACCTGAATTCTGTCACTAAGAAGAAAAATCATGGAAAACAAGCGTGTAGTAATCTCATGAATAGTATCTTAGTTACTAAATTCTTAGATCTTGTTGTTCAGCTCCGTTTTTTTCTTTTTACGATGTTACATTTCTTCCTGCTGGTGATGATATTTAATCCATGTAGTGGTTCTGCTTTAACAGTTCCGATTTTTGACGACCTGCCTGACCTTTCAGATGGGAGCACCTGGTATACCAACTGGGCGGCGCCGACCACGTTATCTCGCACGTCATCAGAGCTGGTCATGTGGTACATACCAGGCACTGACCCCTCACCCTCCTCCAGCTTGACTGTTTATCTTCGCCACAAGACAACCTCCAACACCTCTTCTGACATGTTCTGCACCCTGTATTGCTTGTCGTGGGGTCCCTGTGCAATTAAGTTTTAACTAACCCTAGCCACGATGTTGAAAGTGGTCGACCGACGAATTCATGTTTACCATAGAGAAATCAACTCCTGACTCACCTGTGATTAGACCTCTTAATACTAATCCCCAGACTTAAGACTTGCCCTCGAATCCATCTCTGCCACGTCACAAATTCAGACCCCTGGCTTGCTGTTAAGTCCACATATTGACTTAATCCACTGACTTCTGACTGAACTATAAGTCTACTCCAGCCATTAATATAGGACTTCTGAATGACTTGGATCCATCTCAACCATTAATTATGAAACTCTAGATTGAAGTTAGACTTACGCCAGCCATGGAGGAAAACGCAACTGAACTTTGACCTAAGCGAATCAGTAATAAGGAATATCTTCTGACATTTGTTCCGACCTTTGACAGCGAGTCTCATGACCTTGGTGGGATTATGTAGCAACAGCTCTGAACTGTTACCAGCTACAGATACCAGATACAGATTTATACTTTTTTCCTGACTCGTCAATGATATATTCTTTTAGCTTCCACTTTTCTGCACTTTTGATGTAATTCATGTCCAATACTAAACACTGCTTCCTGAAGACTTTTCCGTCCTACGCTAATAGATTTATCAGCCCTTTGACCACATAACATTCCGACCATGAGAGGCAGATTGTACCAGAACACCTACCCACCGAGAGATGATCTGCTATACAGAACATGAACGAAGATCATTTCCAGAGGAACACACATGAATACCAGAAGGAACAAAGTGGACTAATTGAGTAGGGGTGGAAGTGTTGAATCCTATAGAGCAAGGAGTCAAAGGGTTTGGATAATTTCTTGTGTCACAAACTACGTGGATCTGAATCATTATATACTGTGTAGACTCTTGAAGGACTTTACCATGAGTCGCTATAGACTGTGTAAGCTTCTAAGGGATTTTGATATATTTACATGAAAACAAAGGAAAAGTATGTACATAGTTTTATTAACATTTGACCTTAAATTGCTTGACTAAAGTGAGCATGGCTTTGAATGTGACGAAATTCCATGTAAAATATCAAAACGTGAAATATCTGAAATGTGACCTTTTATTATGTACAGTCGATACACTTGCCGTGCTCTAATTTGAAACATGAGACGAAGTAGTTTTGATATATTCATCCTGGGTTTGGCCTGCTCATTTGGCAACGACTACAACACAAAGGCAGGAAAGCTGTTAGGAGAGTTGCAAATGGAAGGGTGAAGGAACTTTCCTTAAATGGAATTATATGATATAACTCCTATCGTCTCTTGTCTGTTATAATGGTACTTTCATGTGCGTGTTTGTAATATTTACATGAATATCAAAAATCTGTTTAACAGAACAAGGAAAATATGATTAAGATTATATATACACAGTGAAAGAATATTTGGAAAATCTGACAAATATATGTCACATTTCAAGACAAAATCATTACAGTTCATTTTAAGCATAATGATGGCATTTCCTCGTGGTTTCATTTGAAGCCTCGTTATAATTTCTATGCTCCATTTTCTATAAGTGTTCAATGATGAATGACCTAGCGGCAACAGATGTTTCGAATCTGGATTTGTAACATTTGAACATTTATAGTTGTTTATGTTCCAAAGTCTTGTAAGAAAAATCAGCATGCATGCATTGGTGTGATGATTCTCATAGTTTAATATATAAGTTCATATGTTTACCTCAAGAAGCTTTATAATTATATAATATTTGGTAAATAATAACTCATTCCTTTGGAATCTCCCACCTACCCCCCACAGTAAGTGTGATACAAGTACTACTTAAAATACGTATCACCCAAGAAGCGAAGAACGATTGTTCGTCCTATTCCAAATAAACAATTTCAAAGATTTAAGTCAATATGATTTGAGGAAAGGGTTTTATTCATGTAATACAGAATACACGAAGAAAGAAAAAATACAAACCACCTCGAAACGACTGAAGGAGCAAAAATCATCTCGAGTTCCAATGTAACCAAAAGTAGCAATACCAATTTTGTCGACTACACCGCGAACTCGATGACTGTATAGCATTTACACGTTTTAACGCAAGGTTTGTATACACGGAGGGCGATATGTCTTTTATCAAAAAACTCGTGCAACGAAAGCTTGGAATTCAAATGCATGCATTTATATACTCTTATTTTCAACAAACATCTCAAGAAAGTTTAACAGATGAATCACATGTGTTCACTACTTGAAGTTAGAAGCCCAAGTTTACCCCACCCCTACCCAAACAAGAAGAGGCTTCGAATAACCTAACGGTAACCTCGAATATGTTATCTTATTAACTCTTCTATTTGGACCACAATTTCCCGTACTCCACAAAGCTCTGCCCAGGTCTTGTCATAGCCCGTCTTCCTCATAAGATTATGATTATACCATTGGTAATCTGTTAATGAAACTTTCTTAAGGAAATATCAATTGCGTGACATTACTGTTTCACAAACCAACCCATTTCTGAACTTCTGAAACACAAATTACGAAATCTTAATCATACACCTGTGTCACAATTTCTGAGGAACATCATTTGAACGAATTCTTGGATATATATAGAATTATGGGTATGAATCCCATTCTTAAAGAGCAAAAGAACAAATAAAGAAAAAATGTTCTAAACCCGTTTTCTTTTTATGAAGAAATTGAAGGTTTCTTTACAAATAATGAAATCTGATAAAACTAATGTCAGAGATTAAAAGAAAAAAAATCCATGATAAAGCGAGATACATGATCCGAAACTGTTCATCATTTAGAGGTGCAGAGTGTAACAACCTAGGATAACTGTGTACTCAAACCCTCGCAAGGATGGACAACCCTCTTGCGTGTGTGCTGGTACAAAATGATTAAGATCAGCGGAGACTACTGACCTACACGGTATGGTAGGAATTAAACCAGGGAAGAATGAAGATGCAAGAAAGATATGTGGTATGACGAGGTCGTCTGAATAGCGTGTATACGAAAGCCATTAACGGGAGGTACTTCCGCCTGGGGAAGGTGAGCGACGGTATAGCACAGTAAACCAACAGTGCTGTACAGGCACTCATGTTTCCCTCCCTGATACCTAAGAGGGTGTCTCTTGTCTGCCTTAGATACATGTGGGCTGCTGGAATCTACTGCACGAACGCACGCTATATATCATACACAACTCTTAACAGTAACTCAATCCAAACAATCCACCACCCTCACACACACACACACACACACTGTACCTGACACCGAATAAAAAAAAAAAATGTCATGGTTGAGGGCTGATCGGTTTCGAAGGCCTCTCTTGACTGCCATCAAGCAATAGCGACACACCAAACATCATCTCTGTCATTTCTTCAACATTCGCAGCTCTCGTTTCCAACCTTTTCTTTACACAACTTATGACTACTTCGTCTAAGACCCAACTGTACAAGAATGACTTTCCTGTCACACCTCTGACTCTCATCGCTACCATCATTTCCGCTCAGTAGATGAAGTTTGTGCCTTCTGTAGTTAGTACAAAATCACCTATACAAAACCATCCACTGCTGGCTTCGTGGACCTTCAGTCTCCCAGATTTAAAGCCGTCTGAAAAAAAATTATCTATCCTCTGTTTTAATGCTCTGTATATTTCTCCTTCACTTTCTCAAGCCTATACAGTTCTTTGACTGTTCCACCTTGTTCTACGAAGGAGTGCTCTCCTCACACTTACGCACTGATATCCTCCACGCAGGAGATTTCGGTGTACATCACAAAGACTGGCTTCGCTTAGAATTAATTATCCTCGTGGAGTAGAGGGCTCCTTCTTTTACCATCCTTAACGATTTAAACAGTGTCTTAAGCACACAAAATTCCAGTTTGTCAACCACTCCTCTAACCTCCTTTTAACCTCTAAGCCCACGCACAATACATTCACTATTACTTTCCCCTGAATCTAATATAGCTGCCTACGTCAACGTTGTCAAAGCATTTTATTACTTCTTATCATAGCACCTCTTAGCCTTCTCTTCTTCAAGGTAAATTAGGCCTTCTAAACGGCTTTTATATATTTGTCAGTCAGAAATCTAGATGAATGCTCTGATAATACCAATATTAAAGTCAGTGTCTTATACTTACTTGTCAACTTGAATCAGATTTCTCCCCTTCAAAAACAATTAAGCTTCAACTGTGAATTGTATGGGATTCCTGTAGTGCATGCCATAAACATTTAAAGCAACTGGGCTTAAGAGAAATACATGTATATTCCTAGTCATCGCTCATACACTTGAGTCATTATATCAAGTAACTACATAAAAGCCAAGACTGTCCATGGATTAGGATCTAGCCACTATATGTCCAAGAGCTTGGGAGTTTGAACAGTGTCCGCACGTAAGAGCACGGTCATACTGGTTTACCTCACGTGCTTAGGACAACACTCACTTACCTACTCCTCTATTCGCTCTTCTTTAGCTTGATGTGCCTTCCTATGAGAGCAGGATCGTATTGGTAACCTCGCGTGCAAGATACAATACTCCCTTACATACTCTTTCAAATGTTCACTGAAATCAAATGACAAGTGTCTGCGTCACCTTGGGTGACCTCCGCGCATACCCCACACGTAGGAAGTGAAGCCTACAAGACTTTTGCACGCATCCGCGATCAAACATGGAGATAACGGAGAAATTCTCCTCCCACTGTTGACAGGGTGTAATCACAGCTGCTGCAATCAGCTGCGATGGTGCCACCCAAGGTGATCAGCTGACTCCGTGGGCTTAATAGTGATGCTCGGCACAGAGGTACGAACTCACTTGTCGAAGTCATCTGTAGAATCACTTGAGCACTAAGAATCTCACCGACAGGCTCTGTAGCCTACCGGCAATTGGCAATCTCCGAATATGGAGCGAGCGCTGGCCTCGGCCAAGAATTAATATATCGGCCTGTAAACAAGAGAGACAAGGAGTTCCCTCACTACTAGCTAATCAAAATCCAAGAGTCGTGTCGTCTGAGCCAAGCAAGAAACCACAGATGTTGCACTTTGGATGTCCACCGATTCCCAGAGGCCTGTGACATAAGTTACACAAAGCTACCTTGCTGGACCTGCCCAATTAGGCTGACTTGGGGTACTCCTATATCCCATGGTGTACGTTTCCCTTTCATTACCTAACACACACTATGTCTGGCAATTATATGTTTATTCATGACATATCTACATTGACGACAATAAGTTTGATATAAACTCTGAAGATGCACGTACCTTCACACATTTACAAATCATTACAAAATGATTTAGAAATCAATAAACCTCCCGCGTATAGTACACCTTGCATCACCAGAAACGTTGCGAAACGTAAACATTGGCTGCTGGAGTGTTTCCTTTTGATAAATGAGTTTATGTTGAGGTGACGGATGGTCAGGTGACGAGGGAGTCGGTTTCAAGTTCCGGCTATGGTAGATCATAGATCCAGAGCGATACCCAAGTTCAACAATCCATATAAATCTTAATAGTTTTGCAGTCGTTGAACGTATTTACATTCTGAAAGCCTTCGTATCAGATGTCAATGATATATGTTCAGCAGTATGGCAGTCAAACTCTGACATGACATAAGCATTTTATCTTTCAAGATTACGTAACATAATGCCGTTTTGCACGTAGTACAACATTACAAGTGCACCCATCTCGCTGTCCTTGATCCTTACTAGTGTACGCTTCTTCATCCTTTCCTTTCACAAAACTTCATCATGTGAATGAAGACGTAAGCCACAAGATTAGTCATCAAGAGAGGCTCTGGTTTCTGACAAGGACGTTAATTACATAATCATATTCAAATTAAATATGGAAAGCCTGAACCAGTCATAATGCTAAGTACACTTCTTAAATTCGATGCAATCGGAATGAGCAATGCAAGAATAATATAGTTGCCCCTTTAAAATAATACTGAATGAAAGAAAACGATAATAAAATGCGAAAGCAGAGAACCAAATCTACCGGTAACTTATCTAGAACACTAAGATAGTCCTATGCGGGGGAAAAAATAATCTACAGTATTGCACTTGACTATTACAACAGTTATGTGGTACTAGACATAACCATGCTGGCAAGTAGTAAAGTTATTAAACTAGAAAGGAAATCATGGCAGAAAAGGAATACGAGGGACGTAAAAGCGATATAGGTACAATCTAGATACAGAATACTGAGATTTTTATAAATGTACACAAATGACTTCTAATGATGCAAGGAAACAAGAATATAAAAACAAGTAATGATAAATGGGACACTTATATTACTTTCGATTAAAGATGCCGATGAATTATTAGGGAGGTGATGTAACCAAGGGAAGAGGCTTTATGAAATCGTTTTCGTATTTCAACTTCTGTAAAATCAATCGAGGAGTACTCATCCTCCTCGAAGACTAAGACTGGGCTGTTTGAATGTGTTTGTGGGTGTAACAAAGGTAAGGAGAAGGGAGAGAGAAGTAGTACATCTGAGGAGAGAAACCTGGATGTTCTAGCCCTGGGTAAAACAAAGCTCAAGAGGAAGGGGGAAGAAAGATCTGGGAATATCCTAAGGGTAAAGTCAGGGGTTAGTATGAGTGTTTTGGGAGGAGCTGTGTTTGCAATTTCGATGCGAGATATCTGGATTTAGGGATGTGTGATTTAAATGCTCGAGCGGGTAATGTGACAATGAGGTTAAAATTGGGGTGCATGGGGTATTTATTGACATGTGAATCAAAATGGTGAACAGCTTGTGGAGTTGTCTTAAAAAAGGACTGATGGTTGGGAGTACCTGGTTTTAAAAGCGGACATTATTGGATTATATACCAACTGGCAGTGGAGCAAAAGAGATATTACTTGATGTGGATGTACTGAGAAGGGTAGCTGACGGGATACCTGATCATAACATGGGGGAAGCACGGGAGGAAAGTTACAGAGTCTTTAGGAAATGACGAAAATTATATGGGTAGAAGGAGGGTAGTGAAACTGAGCTAGCTTGAAGAGGAGGCTTGTGTGAAGAGGTTACCAGGTAAGATTGAGTGTAGAATGGCAAACGGTGAGATCAAGTGAAAAAAGGCAAGTGTTTGAGGAATGGGAGGTATTCAAAGAAGCGGTGATGACAGGTGCAAGAGAAGTGGATGGCATGAGAAAGGTGGGTTTGCAAGAAAGGGTAGCGAGAGGTGGGATGCTGAAGTATAAGCACAACTTGCAGGGGAGGAGTGCGAATGACTGAGATATATACAAGACAAAGCGGCAAGAGGGTTGTGGCATGCACAAAGCTTCAGTGGGGAAGAAAAATGTGGCTTCATGAGTAATGTGGACCAGGTGTTTGCTTCGATGAATGTGTGCGCGAAATACTTACAAACAGAAGGATCTGCAAGTTGCGTTTATGGATGTGAAGGGAGCGTATGATACGACTAAGAGAAATGTTCCGCGGGAGATGGTGCGGAAAGCTACTAGGAGCAGTGATGAGTTTTCAAGAGTGTGTGCAGGCAGGAAGGGTGGATGGTGAATTGTTCCAGGTGAAGATAGATCTGCGGCTTAGGTGTGATGTTACTATGGATAGGGTAGTGAGGGAGATGAATTATACAGTCTTGGAGAGAGACCAGGTCTACAGGCCGTCACGGGTGGGGATGGGGGACCTAGGTAATGGGTCAGTTGTTGGATGCTGATGAAAAGGCGTTGACAGCGGATTCCAGTGAGGAACTGCATTTGGTGTACGAGATGGAAGAGTGCAAGAAAAGACAAAGTTGAGAGCAAATGTTAAAAAAGCTAGCTTAAGCAGTGGAAAGAGACAGGTTAGTAGGAGAGTTTCAATGGATAGAACCAGGCGAAAGTGGGCTGTTTTAGACCCCTGGGAATGGACATGGCAGCGAATGGTACATATTCTCAACTGTGAAATAAGTGTTCCATATGCATGATGTTATACTGCATGCTTATTGTTGCTTTAGTAGTGTCTGAGTGATGTGATGTGATTTTGAGGTCATCTGCATGTGGCAAGACTTTCACGTCAGTCTGCAAGTGACGGGAGGTCATATAAGAAGAGACCGAAAAGGACTGGAGAAAGAACCACTTCCTGGAGGACCCCAATGCAGAGCCTCTGGATTTGTGAGGTGAAGCTTGGCTGACAGCGATGAAGTTAGCTAACCATTATTTTTGTTATTCAATCTTTGTCATTATCGTGATGCGTGGTGTCAAGTAACGTTGAGTAGAAATGTTTGAGGAGATGGTGTCCAACACTATGTTGACATCTATTGCCATAATTACTGTCTGGGAGAGTTGTGGATGGGTGAAGCCATCCAGGATGTGTTGTGTGAGGAATGTGTGTAGTAAGGTAGTGAAATGACCAGGTCTAAAGTCATGCTATGTGAGCGAGGTGATTTTGTAGATTTTGTTGTGGATCAGTTTTTCAGAGAATAGGGATATTGATGATAGCAGTTATCTATGTGATATACACACATTCAAACACATCCAACATAAACAGGCCTCCGTGGTATAGTGGTTGGCCAGCCTGGAATCGGACCCTCATGGGTTCCAGTCTTAGTAGTGGCAGTCATCTTACATCCAACCCAGGTGTTCATCCAACCGTCAGGACTGGTCGATAAATGGGTACTTGGATGAAGATGGCATGCGTGTGTGTGTGTGTGTGTGTGTGTGTGCATTCATACATACATTGGAGGAAAGAGATGGTACATATACACAACGTTAAAAGACGGGCAACACTTGTGTAAACATATCTCCCTGTAACACACAAATAATTATCACACAAACACACAAAACAGCATAAACAAATAGGCAATAATTCTACACCTTCCTACGCATCGAATTATATATACAGTTACGAGACACTTACAACGAAACAGGTCCCACAAAACCCCGGGGAAACGCCAAAACTGGTGACCTGGCTTGTCAACCCCCCCCCCCCCCCCCCACCACCACCACCACACACACACACACACACACACACACCCAGCCTAGTGGCCGCTGAAGCTCACGGTTCACCACCACAGCTAACTTAATGGGCCTCAACGTTGTCGTTTTAAGGAAATTTGTCATCTAACGTGAAGGAAAAAGTGGACAAAATAGTTGGTGAGGGATTGTGGGGTCCTCTTTCCCCAAAGTTTGGACAGGCGAGGGAAAAAAAATTCCCCACATTTAGAAAGGGTGATTTCTTGTTTCGTTTCACATCTTGATATCTCTCTAGATAGCTATCGTTAAACACGATGTCACTGCAGTGAAAAAATGTCAAATATGATGATAACTGAACAAATATGTTCATATTAGTGTTGTGAGACTGCTCAGCATACTCGATTTCGCTCAAGCCTACTCTAGTGTAATCTTGTGACACTAGTAAATAGTAATGAATATACATATCAACAAAGAACAGTGTCGATCACCTGCATACTAAGTTGCTAACAGGTATATTTAGGTGTAAAATAATCGCTAGCTTACTGAGAGTATACTTAGGTGTAAAATAATCGCTAGCTTGCTAACAGATATACTTAGGTGGAAAATGATCGCTAGGTTGCTAACAGGTATACTTAGGTGTAAAATAATCGCTAGGTTGCTAACAGGTATACTTAGGTGTAAAATAATCGCTAGAGTGCTAACAGTATACTTAGGTGTAAAATAATCGATCTTCCCTTGAATGTGGAGTTTCGACTACACCAACACACAGGATTCATTCCACATGAATGTGGTGCATCTACCACAGCGACACGGATCCAAAGGTAACTCTTGAGAAGTTCTACAAAGTGGGAGAAAGTATGCTGACCACCAAAATTTTTTCCTATGATCTTCAAACCCAATTTTACAAAGTAAGTTCTCATCATACACCTTGGGAAAAGTCAGCTCTGAGCTTCTAAATTTGTTTTGTACATTTCCAATCTGATTTCGATCTGGATCACTGAAGCCTTTGTGCTGCAACTGTAAACGATGACATTACTATAATCAATCTTGCGACGCAGTGTGGAATCATCTTTGTCAAGCAGCTCCTTACCGCACCGGGGTTGCTGAGCGTAACTGTTCTTAACTTCTCCTCAACTGTTTGATGGATTTTCTCCAAACTTGACAGTGATGTTTGATTATACTGAAACTAACACCACATTCCACATTACGTTAGAAAACAGTAACGAGCCATCCCTACAAATACATCTCAGCAAATGACAATAACCATCGAAAACGTGTGGAATCGTAACGTTGTAGAAGTGTGGAGAGAACAACAGCGTTAATATTAGGTTTCACTCACGTTGTGTTTGCTCTGGACTCTCTACCTACGACTACAATATGTACAACTCCTCCACTCCACCTACATATCATCTAGGAATTCTAACGTCAATAAAAGCTGGAGAGCATACATATCCCGTGCTAATGGCTAGACAAGCATTCAAAACCCAGCCGAAATCGTAAGCAAAACTTTCGTTGACAAAATCAGGAGTTATGACCCACCCCGCAGGAAGTTTGGTAATCGATTTACAATGGTACACTAGCTCATAACATGTCCTCCACTGACCGCGCGAGGCTCTAAATCTACAGTACTTTGGCCTACGCTTTGCGCTCTTAAGAGACCAGTGAGAGGTTAAACACCTCACAAAATTGAAATCAATCAAACGATAAATATCAGTTCGACTCATTTAATGTTCATGTACCTCTCCTATTACACTGTCTTATACGTGTACATTCTATAAGGCCGTACCTTGTCGTGGTTATTCTTTAGTCTTTGTATGATTCCCGAGACAAACTCACTACAGAAGGAAACCACGCAGAAAAAAAATTCAGTGTTATACGTACCATAATTGCCTACATTCCATTCGCATATAATGATATCATTACTATAAAACACTAATTAAAAACATTATGGTTATAGGATGTGCTTCTTACTGGAACACAAAGTGAAGTTCAGTAACCTAGTACAAACCTGGAAATATCCAAGAGCTGTAGAACCCAAAGTGACCAATGTCGTCCATTTCCGTTCGAAGATGTCATTCACTTTCGTTTGTTCTATTCATTTGTGGTACCTTCCCTATATTCTTACTCTCATGTAATGAATGTTTACATGAGAGACGTGACAAATTTTACTCAGCAGGAGTTTTGACAAAATTTAGCACCAATATATTACCTGTGGTGTGTTGGCTGCCATTACGTATTGCCACTGCCACTCGCAGCGTTAGCATCGTAACGAAATGATCAAGCGTTACAGAAACCGGTGCACCACTCAGAAGAGGAGCACATGGCGTTACAGCGACCGATGCGCCGCTCAGAAGAGTTTGACTTAATAAGTCACAGTGACAGGGGCACCACTCAAGAGTAGCACATGAGAATATATCACATTACTAAACTTGCGCTCCAGGTTTTCTCCCTGTCGGGCTATTTTATTCCACTGCTAATTAATTGTGGTGCTAAAGATGTCCCTAACAAGCCTACGGTCATACAGGAAGTTGCCAGCCAACGTCTGGTTGAACCTACTCCATCTTCACCACTCTGGTGCACGACCGCCCGACGGCCTCTGACCTGATCCTCTAGATCAAAAGCCCGGCCATCATAACCATGGATCGTGCTCAGACGATGTATCGTCGTGTTCAAGTGAAAATATCTTTTGGGTGCGGACGCTGGCGAGGGCCATTACTCTCCATGACAAATGATTGTGTAGCCAAGATAAAGGCCAAGATATCTCTGAGAGATTAACGGCCTACTCTATATATTCCTTGTACTAAAAGCACCGTGACGTGTCTTCTGACAAAGACCAGACAGTCAAAAGAAAGACAGATCATCCTGATTTTCTTTCGTGAAACACGAGCGCATCACTCAGTCTAAGAGTTAAATGGAACTCTCTGGCTTCTCATATCTTTCCTGACAGATACAACCTATCCCTTTTTGAAACACGGGTTTCCCCACTTCCTCCATAGCTATTACATTACTCTTCCGCTCTTGTCTATTCTTTACCCTCTCATATTTTCATCTCTTTATTTGTCCATCTAGCCCTTCTCATCATTCACTAAAGGCCAGGCGTCTATCGGCACTTCTATGCCGATCGGAGCCTAAAACATGAAATAAGAGCAAAACATTGATGCAGCCATTCATAGCGAAGTGACTAAAAATGAGCGACTACCTTACTTTACATGTACCTTACACGCTCCCTTACTTTGCAACCCAATCTACAACCAAGGTCATTGGTAAATGTCTGATGCATCAGGCTGTTTTGTTGCTGCAAGTAACATCAATTACGTACCGAGCAACCTGGCAGGTCTTATGCACATGTTCGTTACTCTCTTCTCTATTTCTAAGGCTTGAGGTCATTCTATGTTGTTCGTTATATTTGCCAGGAAAAGGATGAACAAATTTGAGCCCGATATTGTTTTCCCAATGACTTCAAAAGGCATCTCTTATTCTTCTGTAGATCTACTCTTCACATTCTATCCAGTCTACCATTCCAGGAGGGTATGATCTAGGTTGCAGTTTAAGTACTGAGCTTTACGCCATTTCAGTTCACGCGTGTCGCGAGCACCTCTGGACAACGTAATATCTCCAGCCTTGCAAGGTGATGTCAGCACACAATATCTCCGTCGGGAGAGAATGAGTGCCATGAACAGCGACATTATTGGTTACGTTTCCTTCTGTTTTAAACATGGGTCAGCAGCCCATATTTTTTCGGCCGCAGGCGACAGGGAATGAACGATTTTGAAAGAATCTTAATACGGTATTTTGATAAATACGTCCCGCTTTCACTGGCCCTTATTTAGTACATCGTGTTTTCTTAAAATAAGATATATTCTATGATGCCATTGTCCTTGTGTAATTCTATTTTCTGTTTGAATGTTAAATATAGTTCCGCGTTTGTAGCTGTTCATTTCATGTCTTGATATCATTTGAAGTAGATTTTGACATGTTGAATGACTACCGCGTGTGGCATTTGCGGTCGATCACTTGTAAAGTGGTCGACTGGTTCATAAAGTTTGCTCAACCCTGATATCAAGGTTTTCAATACACAGTTTATTATCCTCATAGATTCTACAGTTCCTTTGTAGTGTTCCTCTGGTGTAAAGTCATCCGTCATCATAACTCTTCGCTAGATCTGTGACGAGTCTCTTGGCTTGTGACCATTCCTGTTCCTATCTTTTAATCAGCATGTGACCCATTAATCTTTTTCCTTACGTGGCAG
The DNA here is from genome assembly GCF_036320965.1 of Panulirus ornatus. Lineage (NCBI taxonomy): Eukaryota > Metazoa > Arthropoda > Malacostraca > Decapoda > Palinuridae > Panulirus > Panulirus ornatus. The sequence goes on along the minus strand of NC_092238.1, from coordinate 10,750,345 downwards.
AAATGAAAATCTTCCGCGTTGCGCACATCATTTCCCAGACCACCTGGAGTACTTGCTTCACGTCATGCGTAAATTTCCACACTATCATCCGTCGGTCAGCTACCCAAGCCTAACCACAGCGTCACCTGCAACGGATGTGACTGACCACCACCTTGAATAACTTCTGTTGAGCGATGTAATGTCCAGGCGCACTCCCACTTGCTGCTTCAACAGGTGAGGTACATCTAATTCCATTAAATCATCTCTACACATCTTCACGCCAATTTGATCTTTCTGTTTTTGCCAATCCCCTCCTTTGCTCCTTGAAATACATAACAGAAGTTATCTCTTTAATGAAATAGGACAAACAAATGTAATTCACTACTTTTGGTGATACTCATTTCAAGAGGTATTTCCGCAACACTTCAATCCGACAGACCTGAAAGGTAATGTTATGGAAATCAACGAATTTTCATGCAGGAAACGTTTGAGCAAGTAGCCAAATTTACACTAATCATCAGGAAATTATTTTACTCATGAGGGACTCGTCAAACCAGTGCATGCAAATTTTCCTTTAATGACAGGACTTTGGTCACATGAATAACAATAAATGTTCAAAAGTTACGAAACATGTATAACTGCTGATCAGATTCAAAGTGGTATGTGGCTGTTGCGGCCAAACCATTCATCAACGAGCACTTACAGAAAATGGAAGGCAGAACTAATAACGAGACTTCACATGAAACGCCAATGAAATGCAATGATTACATATGTAAAACTTCAATGAAATGCATTAATTACATATGTAAAACTTCAATGCTTTCGTTTTGAATGTAAGTTTTAAAACTGCCAGATTCTCCGACTATTTTTTCATTGTATATTCATTGTTTCTTCCATCATATTATCCATGTTTTCTCAACACAAATATCAAGTATGCAGTTATATCTTATCAACCAACAAGAAAGTTTTCAAAGTAAAATATACCTAACGATAGGGATATCAAAGCATCTGATACCTCCATTTAAGGAAGTTCCTTCACTCACTAATCATACCTGACAGCTTTCCTTTCTTGTGTAGCGTATCTGACAAATAAGGAATGGAGACACACCAATACATGACTAGACATAGAAGACTATATCAAAACTTTTTCCTTTGTTTGAAAATGAAAAGCACACACCGGCTACCGTTTTCTTCACCTGTTTGTTTCTCCTTCAATACATATCTTAATTTTGCCAACCTGCTTCCCTCAGCCCACGTTAAGGTCAACCTCTTAAAACTTTATCATTTTCTGGTCTCACTTTCTAGTCACTTTACCTACACTCTTTACTTCCAGTCAAGTACGGAAGCCTCTGATATTCGCGTTACAATTCAGTGGTTCTATGCGATATTCATGCTCATTTAAGATAGGTAGGTCATCTTCTGGGGGAACATTCAGCATCGCATTTTGTTACACGCAATTAGTCACTAATGCCATTTACAGTGTTAGTTCTTCGTCCCTTCATGTCACTCGCAATATTTCAATCTCTTATTTCGATATGCGTGTCTGTTTGAATCAATATTCCTTTTTTCATACCGTCTTCTACTGCATATCTTACACGTCATCAAGTTTCTCTAAACACCGAGACTTCTGAGTTGGAAGAAATGAACGAAACACCTGTGTAAGACACTTCCCCAACTCGTCGCGGCGCACATCAGAAACATCAAAATCCACAACACTGCACTTCTACTAATGGCACCTCAAAGGCAGCAGCACTCCTGCCTGCTTGCTTAATGACGTTTGTCTGTTCACGCTTTTATAAACCAGCGGATACGTCGCTGGGCTAATGTGGGGACGTGAGTCTACTAGTAAAAGGTGCCTCCTTCTGCACCCTTCCAACACTACTGCCCTCTTCACTGCCTCACCGTCACGTGCACCATCACCCTTACTTGCACTAGGCCCACCAATCCATCTGAACCAGCAATTGCACCAACCAACACTACAAGCAGCTGTACTACACCATACACTTTTGGCATCACTGTCGACAACAACTCTTCTGATCTCAGTACCCTTCAGCACATCATCAATAACCTTCAGGACTGGACTACGGCCAACAACGTCACCATCAGCCACACAATGACTTCGATGACGCACATCAGTCTGGGTACAGATAACATCCTGCCCCTTGTCATTACACTAGCCCCTGAAATCCACCGGGGAGTCAAAGGCTTTACTATTTCTTAGTGTCACTATAAACCACCGTTTAAACTGGAAGAGTCATATCAGCACTATCATCAAGTCTTCTCATGCCGTCTGTACCCTCCACGCCAACTGAAATTAATAGGCGTTCCAACAACTGAGCTCTGGAATGTCTTTACCATCTTTATTCTAATCTTACTAGGCGTTCCACTAATTAAGCTCAGGAATGTCTTTACCATCTTTATTCTATCTTAGCTCTGCCTGCACCTCTCCAGCCTGATCCTCCTCGCTAACAGATACAAAGAGGGACAAGCTAAAAACAGTGCAGGAAAGGGCATGGAGAATCATCCTAGACCCTTCTTGCACCACCTAACAAGAGACCTTCATCTTGGTGAACCCGTCCACCCTCTCCGACCAACAACGGCAGCTCACACGGCAGTTTGGCAATTAATTGCTAACCCCCCCCCCCCCCCACCACCACCACCACCACCCCCACCCCTGGTCACAGCGACCTCCTCCCCCACGACGTCCCTCCACCACAGACCGCCCTTCCTTACCACACTCGGATTGTTTCAATCAAGAGATCGCACAGAGCGAAACAAGATCATTCCTATATCTACCATGGTAAACGTTAAAAACAAGCCATAGACAAGCGCACAGTTCTGCATGTGAACAGCTCAGTTCTATTGTAGTAAGGCTATGTGTTATGTGAAGTACTGCATCATCGTAAACTTTTACCACTTAATGTACAAACAGGTCCATCATGTATAAACCATACTATTTATTCTGTAAACATCCCTGAATATCTGCCACCCTGTCTATCTACATGTAAATCACTCACGTGCTTATCAAAAGCGTGGAAACATCCAGCTCACTTTGATCTTAAGCTCTTTTTTATGATTAGTTAACTAGGTACTATCATGATCTCCAGCTCTGTTATATCTGTAATACCTCAACCGTGTATTTTCAGCCGAATGGCTGCCTAATGTACAAACAGGTCCATCATGTATAAACCATACTATTTATTCTGTAAACATCCCTGAATATCTGCCACCCTGTCTATCTACATGTAAATCACTCACGTGCTTATCAAAAGCGTGGAAACATCCAGCTCACTTTGATCTTAAGCTCTTTTTTATGATTAGTTAACTAGGTACTATCATGATCTCCAGCTCTGTTATATCTGTAATACCTCAACCGTGTATTTTCAGCCGAATGGCTGCCTAAATCCAATAAACCGTTATTTATTCATTATTTACACTTCCAGCAACTGTACCACACCACACGACCAGCAGAGTGCACAACGACACATTACCAGCAAATGCACCATACGATACCACACCACCAGCAACTGCGAAAAACACACACCTCCACCATACCAGACCACATTACCAGACAACTACAAAAACTATCCCACACCCCACCTGCAGCAAGTGCACCAAAGAAAACCAAAATCAACTGCATCACACCAAACCACATCATACCATACCACACCACATCAATCACCTTCAACTGCAACACATAACACCACCTGCAACTGCACCACACCACAACACCACCTGTAACTCCAACACACCACAGCAAACCACAAACAACGGCACTGCACCACACCAATTACTCTTCACACACCACCAACAGCTTCACCATACCACATCGTCAGCAACTGCATTACACCCAACCACACCACCAGCATCTATATCAAATACCACCAAACCATCACCATCTGAACACACACCGCACTACCCGTAACTGTACCACACCAAACCACACCACCAGCAACTATACTACATTACCAACAACTGTACCACACTACACCCCCAGCAACAACACCGCACCAGCATCAGCTCCAAGTTTACACCAACTTTGCAAAACCACATCACACCACCAGAAACTTCACCACACCAGACCACCAACATCTGCTCTAAATCCCCCCATTAAATACACCACGCCACATTACTAGCATCTTCAATACACATCATACACACGTCATGAGACACCTCAACACTAGCTGCACTACACAACACCATAATACCAGCAACTGCAACACACCACATCACTAAACCACCAGTGACTGCACCATACCACATAACACCACGCCACTCCGCCACCAACTGCAATCACATCACCTCACCAAGGATTACACCACACACCACAAGCAACTGCACAATACCACGCCACACTACCAACCGTTGCATGAATTCACCAGAAATCACCAAACCACCACATATTGACCGTACCATCAACTATACCCAACCACGCTACACCAGACCACCAGCAACTGCACCACACCACATCAAGTGCACACCAGAGCACACCCATGGTAGCTACACCACAACACCACAGTACTAGCAACTCCACCATAACCACACCACCAACAACCGCGTCAAACTACACCACACCACTAATAACTGCATTACACTATACCACCAGCAACTCCACCACACGACACCATACACGACTATAACTGTCCCACATCATACAATACACTATCAACAACTGTACTACACCACACCACCAGCAACTGCACCAAACTACCCTACTTCATATGCTCCAAACTACCAACACGTACACCACACCACCATCAACTGTATCACACCACACCTCACCACCAGGAATGCACCACACCACCCTACATTATCAGCAATTATACCACACCACACCAGAGACCATCACCAACTTGACCACATCAGGTCTTCCCATAACGGTAGCCTCGTCATTACTTTCGTGGCTCAGTTCTCCCAACGTTACGACTCATCTGACATCGCTTTGTTATTGGCTCAGCTGATTAGTATGATTTTACTAGTGTCACCAGACTCATCTGGCATAAAGGTAGGACTGAGCTGCACAAGAGCAATCACTTGTGACAAATGCTCGTTAAAACTGAACTTATCGCATACAGAACCACAGAGATGTGTCCTTTGAAATAAAATGGTGTTAAGTTTGACCGAATACTAGTAAGCTTTCGTACAGTTTAAGTAACGTTATCTATCTATGACATCTCAAATCATATATCTTTTCCGTACACTCTTGTTTAGAATATATACATTTCTTTTCCTACATTCTTCCTTGGAATAAACAAACATCTCTTTTCTCACACTCTTGTTTAGAATTCGCGAAGGCACTCGAGCAGTAACATGGCCAACATCTGATGAACAGCCTTCTGACGGTGGCGCTGTGTCCACAAAAGTAAACAGAGAAAAGTTTCATCTTGGTGATTGCCTCTGGGGAACTGACTGCACCACACTCGAGGCTCGGGCTCTGGGCAGGAAAATCGACAAACCACTTGGCCGCCAGTTTTCATTAGCGATGAAATCGCGTTTTTAGATGGACGGTATGTTAAAAATTGAATGTTATGCAAGAAAATTACTGAAAACTGTAATTACATTCGTAATAAAATGTATAACTAATAATTAGAAATCGGGGCAAAAGTGTATTTGGCCGCGCCTGACCTGGTCTCTTATCGACAAAAATCGTTTATTTCTAAAGGAAGTTTGTGATAGTGTCATTCAGTCTTGCATAAAAGGCGCTGATTAATAATTCGAAATGTCCACGCTAAATAACTGTATCACTGTTAATATACAGAGAGAGAGAGAGAGAGAGAGAGAGAGAGAGAGAGAGAGAGAGAGAGAGAGAGAGAGAGAGAGAGAGAGAGACTTTGCTCCTAGTCCTGCCTACAAGAATCAGTAAAGACCCGAGAAAATATAATGATAGGAGCTTTGGAAGTCGAACTTTGCCAAGACTGTAAATTGGAAATGGCAAACGCCGCAAAATATACGTGGCGGTAGTATCTCGCTGCACACTGGTCTCTTGTGTCAGACGTCATTAACTAATTTCCATGAAGCACCTCACTAAGCTCAGTGCTGCAGCTGGGGCATTTAAAAGACGATTGGGTCATATCAACGGGCTCAGGAAGTCTCACATGATAACGCTACATGCTAACATTACACCAAGGATAGCGCTCCAGGTCTGATTTCTATGTATCTTTACATATATACACGTTTGTGTGTGTGTGTGTGTGTGTATATATATATATATATATATATATATATATATATATATATATATATATATATATATATATATATATATATATATTAGTTGCGGCGAATCGTCTAAGGTTATATTCTGTCAGGTTACGTTTCGTTAGGACGTCAGTTATGCATTTCTTGGTAATGTACTGTGAGTGATTATTGCTGGACAATAATGTGTTCTATTTCTGTTGCCTGACTGCAGCTGGCGTTCGAGTGCTGGTCAAAGAAGCACCACTCTCCTTACTTCTGCGCGTGCGCACAATGCTGGTGGGCAGAACAAAAATCATAGCCCCTGAATCAGCTGTGAGTAAGTTGTCAATCTATTATAAAACTTTGGATTCGGTAGCGCAAAAATTGATACAGTGAGAAATTATCAATCTATTCGAACAGGAAGCGTATAAGATCCACATCTTTTGAAGAATGGTTGGTTAGTTGCTCACACATCTCTAGTATTTGGCCAGATGTTGCTTTTGGAGATATCTATCTTTATGTGACTGACACACCCGGAAGTTTCACCAAGGAAAAATCATAAACATATAAAAGTCCCTTGTAGCATAAGTCTCTTTAAAATCTTAAAACAATTTTCACCTGCAAATGATTTCTATATACGTTACTCTACTCTTTAAAAACCAAGGCAAAATAGACCCGGTGGACGACGGCGGGGCTTTCAACCCACCAATATACAACTTGAATACACCTTATCTCTAAAACGCCTTGCAACAGACTGACTTGGACATGCACAATATACTTGAGGTGACAACAATAAAGTTAGAGCCTAGGCATATAACTAACAAGCAGGTTCACCAATATTTACCATAAATTGAATCAGAAACTAATGTACTAACCAAAGTAACAACTTAGCAATAATAAAATGAATTGCGCATACTCTCAAGCCGCTGTCTGGAGGCTGCCGGCCAAAGTCTCCTTTCGGATCCTTTTGGGAGACGAGTCGAACTCAAATCTCAACCCGTAGTTTGCCGAATGGCATATCCAACAATGATATAGCTGTTCACCATGTTGAAAAACGTAAATAGGACGAGATTGCACAGAGATAGCAACGCTAACTGCCCCGAATGAGAACACAAAAGTAATCAAAAGCCAGAAGCACACACAGTTGTGTTATTTGGTTCACCTGCCTTTCAAAAGTCATGTGACATCACAATGGACGTTACGCTGACTGTCCCCATAGGCTCGGGTTAATAAGACCTCAACTCTGCATGGCAGCAAAGTGCTCAACACACCGCAAAATGCTGGTGGTATAATATTACAAGTCGCACGTTTGAATCCCTCATAAGCAACGGTAATATAGTTTATGATAGGCACTTTATTCTGAAACGTCACAATAATCCGAAGCATCATAATTAGGAAGCATTACTATCTGAAAAAACTGAGTATTGTACGAGACTGCCTGGGTGTACTTTACAACATGGCGAGTCCCCAGTAAATATCAGCTCAAATATCAAAACAATATCCTTTCTAGGTTAGGTTAGGCTCTTCCCTAAGATTTCACATTAGATAAGGTTAGGCTAGATGGAGATTCGTGACTGTCTCGGAATGTAAAGCGTAGGGGCAGCAACAAAGAGCATTGCTCGCAAGTACAAAAAATGTTACGTTACAAGGAAAAGGTTCCGGGAGAAATTCACTGCTTCTGAGAAACTTTATTGAAGACTGAAGTGACTAATTAAACCGGTGTCAATATAAAGCGATATGCAAACATTAAAAATTACAACGTGATACGTATTTGTCTAGCTATAATTACATTGAAACTAGGTAAAAGGTAAAATGTTTTCATCTACACGAAAGTTTTGATGCATAAGGATAATCAAGATTGCGGTGTAAAAAGAGTGAAAGTCGAATCAACCAGTCTTACAGGGGAGAAATATTTACAGTCTTTTGTTGAAGGTATACAAAGGTATTCCTTAAACTCAGACAAGGTTTTCATTAAAGATGTAAAGACCATGAGACTCGTCTTTTGTCGTTGCAAGTCATTCCGGACACAGTGTTTGTGTTTTGATTATTTCCATTGTAAAAACATACTTTGCAATCTTAATCTATCATATAAAAGGATCATTTACTCGGGAAGGTTGACATTCACTATATACTCCATATTCCAGCTGCTATATTCACAAGGAAGAATACCAATTACACTGGCAATCTTTAAACTTACAACATCCTGAGTGTATGTAGCAGATGAGTTTTACTCGAATGTAAAGCTTAACACTAACTGATGAAATGTCGCTCTTGGCATTTACAGTATAAGGTCTTTGCTTGTTGCTCACCTAATTGGGTGCCGAGTGTTGACATCTTACTAAATAAGTAATGCTGGTCTGAAGTATTTAGGCTGTGACTTTTACAAAAGGTGTTAAGAAACAATAAGAGGGAGTGAGATTTTTCGCCGAATTAATGTTGAATGCGCTTAGCAAGTGCTTTTGTCACTGGTCAGTACGCCATCTTAGTTCCGTTAGAACCCAGAACTTGAGAGAACAGAGGGCATTATGTACCATTAATTTAGTTCAGTACAAAATTGTTATCGTCCCCTAAAACGTCACGAGGATTTTTCTTCCATGAAGGATAAAGTTAAGAACTGGTTTGGTATGGAGGATTATCCAGATGGAAATGTTCATTTTTTTTTTCTGTACCAAATAAAACCGCGTAAAAGGCACGGAGCATTATCTACTGCTTAATCTGTAATGACCACCATTAATGAAAAAAAAAAAAATCCTTGTCATACCATAAGCGATCACAAAAAGATGAATCCAATCCATTTAAACTATTTCAACTTTAATCCCATGATAAATGTTAGTGACCACAAACAATGAAGAACGAAACTATGCTGAAATTTTTTAGAAGAAATCTTCGAATCTGTTCAGAAACTATGTTTACAAACTTCCTTACTGTAAGACCTCTTATTTGAAGACGATGGTTGGACATGGGACTTCTTTTGTTTTCTTTCTAATCATTCATTAAGAAAGCATAGTGCTAAGTTCCGAAAGATTATTATTATCAGTGTTAATGCACCTGGGAGCGAGAGGAGGTTTGAAGAGAGGCGACTGTTTTGGGAAGAGTTGAGTGTGTCAACAATTCTGATGGGGGAGATTTGCTATTAGTGAGGAGTGATTTAAGAATGTGAGTGAGTAATGTGGCAGATGGGGGTATAAGTGAGGAGCATCGGGTACCCACTAATATCAATGAAAATGTTTGACTGCTTGTGGGGTTGTGTGCTGAAAAAAAAAGACATGATTGGGAATATTTGGTTTAAAAAGAGGGAAGACTGCAAATGGGCATTATTAGATCACGCACCAAGTTATAGACGTGCAAATTAGAAACTCGGACGTAAATATACTAAGAGGGCAGATGGTGGGATGTCTGACCTGATCATTGCTTGATGGAGGCGAGGGTGAAGATTTGTATACGCTTCCGGGAAGGAATTGGAAAGATGGTAGTGAAAATGAGTGGTTCCAGAAAAGAGGCTTGTGTGAAGAGACAGCAGCAAGTACGAATATGTGCCTGTGTATATATGTATATGTGTGTATATATATGTATGTATACGTTGAAATGTATAGGTATGTATATGTGCGTGTGTGGGCGTTTATGTATATACATGTGCATGTGAGTGGGTTGGGCCATTCTTTCGTCTGTTTCCTTGCGCTACCTCGCAAACGCGGTAGACAGCGACTAAGTATAAAAAGTAAAAAAGTATATATTTACATATATATACATACATATATATATATATATATATATATATATATATATATATATATATATATATATATATATATACATATCTTTCTTTTTTTTTTTTTTTTATACTTTGTCGCTGTCTCCCGCGTCTGCGAGGTAGCGCAAGGAAACAGACGAAAGAAATGCCCCCCCCCCCATACACATGTACATACACACGTCCACACACGCAAATATACATACCTACACAGCTTTCCATGGTTTACCCCAGACGCTTCACATGCCTTGATTCAATCCACTGACAGCACGTCAACCCCTGTATACCACATCGCTCCAATTCACTCTATTCCTTGCCCTCCTTTCACCCTCCTGCATGTTCAGGCCCCGATCACACAAAATCTTTTTCACTCCATCTTTCCACCTCCAATTTGGTCTCCCTCTTCTCCTCGTTCCCTCCACCTCCGACACATATATCCTCTTGGTCAATCTTTCCTCACTCATTCTCTCCATGTGCCCAAACCATTTCAAAACACCCTCTTCTGCTCTCTCAACCACGCTCTTTTTATTTCCACACATCTCTCTTACCCTTACGTTACTTACTCGATCAAACCACCTCACACCACACATTTTCCTCAAACATCTCATTTCCAGCACATCCATCCTCCTGCGCACATCTCTATCCATAGCCCACGCCTCGCAACCATACAACATTGTTGGAACCACTATTCCTTCAAACATACCCATTTTTGCTTTCCGAGATAATGTTCTCGACTTCCACACATTTTTCAAGGCTCCCAAAATTTTCGCCCCCTCCCCCACCCTATGATCCACTTCCGCTTCCATGGTTCCATCCGCTGACAGATCCACTCCCAGATATCTAAAACATTTCACTTCCTCCAGTTTTTCTCCATTCAAACTCACCTCCCAATTAACTTGACCCTCACCCCTACTGTACCTAATAACCTTGCTCTTATTCACATTTACTCTTAACTTTCTTCTTCCACACACTTTACCAAACTCAGTCACCAGCTTCTGCAGTTTCTCACATGAATCAGCCACCAGCGCTGTATCATCAGCGAACAACAACTGACTCACTTCCCAAGCTCTCTCATCCCCAACAGACTTCATACTTGCCCCTCTTTCCAGGACTCTTGCATTTACCTCCCTAACAACCCCATCCATAAACAAATTAAACAACCATGGAGACATCACACACCCCTGCCGCAAACCTACATTCACTGAGAACCAATCACTTTCCTCTCTTCCTACACGTACACATGCCTTACATCCTCGATAAAAACTTTTCACTGCTTCTAACAACTTGCCTCCCACACCATATATTCTTAATACCTTCCACAGAGCATCTCTATCAACTCTATCATATGCCTTCTCCAGATCCATAAATGCTACATACAAATCCATTTGCTTTTCTAAGTATTTCTCACATACATTCTTCAAAGCAAACACCTGATCCACACATCCTCTACCACTTCTGAAACCGCACTGCTCTTCCCCAATCTGATGCTCTGTACATGCCTTCACCCTCTCAATCAATACCCTCCCATATAATTTACCAGGAATACTCAACAAACTTATACCTCTGTAATTTGAGCACTCACTCTTATCCCCTTTGCCTTTGTACAATGGCACTATGCACGCATTCCGCCAATCCTCAGGCACCTCACCATGAGTCATACATACATTAAATAACCTTACCAACCAGTCAACAATACAGTCACACCCCTGTGTGTGTGTGTGTTCTATGAAGGTGCGCGTTCATATGCACTGTGTTCGTGTGTGTGTGTGTGTGTGTGTGTATATATATATATATATATATATATATATATATATATATATATATATATATATATATATATATATATATATTTCTTTCTTTTCTTTCAAACTATTCGCCATTTCCCGCGTTAGCAAGGTAGCGTTAAGAACAGAGGACTAGGCCTCTGAGGGAATATCCTCACTTGGCCCCCTTCTCTGTCCCGTCTTTTGGAAAATTAAAAAAAAAAAAAAACGAGAGGGGAGGATTTCCAGCCCCCCGCTCCCTCCCCTTTTAGTCGCCTTATACGACACGCAGGGAATAAGTGGGAAGTATTCTTTCTCCTCTATCCCCAGGGATCCCTATTCTATATATATATATATATATATATATATATATATATATATATATATATATATATATATATATATATATATATACATAACTCAGAGAATACAGGAATCATCCTAGCCAAAACAAAACTGGAAGAATAATTCTTCTACACTGCATCGGAAAGTTCGTAAAAGGTTTTTTGAAAAAAGGGGGCAATATTTTGCTGCTTAAACCCCTGACACCTCTCGACAGGGATGACGGGCAACAGCGTCAAATGACAGGAATTACTGTAGCAACGAAATTTAATAGTAACATATGGTGTAATGGTGGATATGACGCTGCCGGGAACTGTAACCTATGTTAGACATATCTGTAAATTTGGATGTATATACACGTACAGTGTACGTAGTCAACGTGGAACCCACGTAGAGGAGGCTTGTCTACAGGTCTATTTGTCCGCTGTTCTAATCGAGCTATCATAAAGTGAGTGATACTAATGACATCATTTTTTTTTTTATTCTAGTTGCTTGACAACGTGCGAAGTATACTCTTCTAAATTTGCAAGCTCGATGGAAAACATCTTTCAGATCTGCTTGATCGTCATTCAATTTTTGTCCAATCAGTTTTACTATGATTTTCAGGGGGATAAGCTCTGGTACGTTCAACTTACAGCATGTCGCGTTTTGGGGTGCCATGTCGCTCCAACTTACACAATCCAGCGCACGCCGTATACTAGCATGGTGTGTTTTTTTATGTCCGATGATTACGTTGTAAGTTCTGAGTCATGATATCCAACAGCATGTAACATCACGTCTCTACCCAGGCAAATAACAGAAAGGAAAAATATCAATACGCACGAATTTTGATCATGACGCCCGAGTTGTTGAATGTTACGCCCGCTGTTAGTGAATGTTACGCCCGCCTGTTAATGAACGGGGCGCTCCAACAGCGCCAGTTTCATCGTATGTTTTTCCAACAGGCTACTGTTTGTTTATTCCGTCACAAATCTAAAAACAACGAAATGAAACGAAACCTTGACTCATGATGCATATATGGACACAGATTCGAGGAATACGATTCCAAGGGTAAAGTATATTTAGAATCCATCAACACCTCCAGTTTGTATGGTAATTCAACAGGTGCACTGTTCCCATATGTAAATATCATCCACCAACTGCCAGGAAGGGCCAGCTGTGAACGTGGAAGGATGGAAAAACAGGCTCAAGTGCACAGGGACGTGCACAGATGAACATCTTTTAGCTTTTCTCTCTCCTACAGAATATGTCCCGTTTGGTCCCTACCAAGATGTGTTTGGTCTCTGAACACAATACAGGACGCCTCTGGCTTAGGTCCTCGTTTGCTGTGTAAACTCGTCTCCACAAAATGCGACATCAATACGAGGCAGATGAATGTCCTCTGCAGCTCCTTCGTGCATGATCATATCTCTATGGACCCAATTTATGGTTGGATTGATTAGGCTAATATGTTGTCTAAACTTTATAAATCTTAATGAATAAATGAGGGGAATGGGTTGATGTGTTAATAATTTAATTACAGAAATAGAGTCCCTTGTCTTTCGATTATACGTAATCTTATATGGCAATAATCGCTCTGATATCTGATAATCTATGACTTCCCCAAGCTACAGATGTATACACACAAGTGGTATTTTAAATGAACGCTCCAAGGGAGAAAAACTTCATTCACTTTTAACATAATTCTGCACAATCACCACATTCTATCACAGTTAGTCGAACAATTCCTTTGTATGTTCATTTTATAAAATTTTATTGTATGTATGTACTGACGTTAAATAAATCATCAAAGAATCATAACTGTTTCCATGTTTCATATTTTTCACAATTTCTATCCAACAGCAATCATTATCTCCATATTTTTGGAGTGGAAGGTAATTAACTGATCGCGTCGTTGATTTTACCAATATCTGTGTTGTTGCTGGTGTCAGCGGTGAAGCCATCACTGACCATCACTTACTGCTTCTAACAATAATAAAAGGTGTCACCCGATTTACAATAAAAATGAGTGTTTGGCTATGACCACTGTCGGAGTTTAAATAATAGTTTAAACTAGTAAGTCAGCATAACGAAGAATTAAACTCGTTCTCATTAACAACGTTTGAACTTCTCGAAACACAGAATCATAACCAGTCTTGAAATCCGTTTGTTCCAAGAACTTCGTGTGTGTGTGAAGGGTAATAAATACTTAACATCTATTTGATGAAGTTGACAGTAAACATTACCGCTAACTGTCATTGTAGGTAACGTTCAATACATTCCTTTCTGCAGCTGTCAATATGTGTAAACCTTACTAAACGAATGAACTTTGCAACTGTTATTCTAATTTTGAAATTCAGTCTTTAGACATGTGTTGACCAAGAAGAAAATATTAAATTTATCGTAATGTATCTGCCTGACTTTGCTTATGTCACTGCTTGCGTACCACTGGAACCCGCAAGTGGTACGTGGTTGATTTCTCATAGTTGAAAGTAACAGCATATGGCGAGCCTGCGTGGCGTAGAGGTTATCATTAATGACCATGGGTCAGTCCAGGTTCGGGACCACCTTGGTCAGAATCCTAGGGGATGGCCATCGGCCGACACAGTACTCAGGGGTTTATCCTTCCCCCGGGGATAGTCAGTAAATGGGCACTAGGCTTAGGCTGGAGTATGTGTGTGGAATTACCTATTTTTGATTGCCTATTTGTACTGTACGGAGAGAGGGGGGTTTTACACTCGGGGTCCCATCTCTTGAACATTCTCTTTGATGTGATTCATCAATTCTCTGAATGCTGTCTGCATTAACCATGGTTTCATTCATCTTACTCCATTCACCCATGTCTCGTACAATAAAAGCACTTCCACACATTTTCCTAATAAGCATGTTGTTTAGTTTCCCGATATATGCTCTGGTTTTTCTATACCTACAACTCCCAGAGAACTATTTACTAAGCCATCGAACTGTTGGAAAAACTCACTGGTCACCGTCATCTTTTCCACAGTGGAAAAATTCAAAACCTCTTATCTTTTCCTGTAGCTGAGCCCTATTAATGCCGTTACCGTCTTCATTGCTTCTGTTTGGACAATCTTCATTGGCTCATAAGTGTTTCTGTAGGTGCGGTGACCAAACAAAGGAAGCACATTCTAGTTTTGGCCTTTTGTGGGATGTGATTAGTTCGCTGAATACATCCTTGTCCATGAACCTGAAAGCAATTCTAGCATCAGCCAGCAGACAGCTGGTTCCCTTAGCTGTTCTCCTAAGATGGTACTCTGGCAACAGGTTAGGGACGATGTCGACTCCCGAGTCTTTCTCACACAGATTCCCGCAACTTGTTCCCTGTTGGATGATAATCACATAAAGGCTTTTTTTCACCTATACCCATCGTCATTAATTTACATTTACTCGAATTGTACTTCATTACCCATGTATCAGACCAACTCGGGATTTTGTTAAGGTCCCTATAATTAGGTAATGCATTTCTCCGCGCTCTTCACTTATCTCATGACCTTTACATCACCCGTAAACATATTCAGGTAGAAATCCACACCTTCAGACATGTCATTTACATAAATCACGAAGAGGAATAATCCCAAATGGAGCCCTATGGCAACCCACGCGTAATCTCAACCAGTTTTAAAAGGGCTCTTGTGACACATGTCCTTTGTTCCCTTCCTGAAAGATAATCAGATAAGCTATCGATCGAAAGAGGTTTGCCCTTCTTCCTGCTTGGTGATGCGACAAGCATTCTCGATCAGCTTCTCGTACGGTAGTGTCAAACGCTTTCTGGTAGTCCACATAAGAAAACAAGCCACCTGGCCTTCCTCTCTGTCTCGGACAGAGTTGACTCTCTCGCAGAAATCTGAAAGGTGTGTTACATATGGCCCCCTTTCCCTAATAAACTGTACTAGAAGTGTGTTACATATGGCCCCCTTTCCCTAATAGACCGTACTGTCTTTCATTCAAATAATTCCATATCTGTAGGAAGTCATCCATCTCGCCAGTTCTCTTCCAAAATCATACATACACCACTCCTCAACGAGACGGGTGTAGTCCAGCGCCTGTTCTCAGTCTGTTATTCTTATTAATGTATGAAACTTGTAATTTTCTACTACCGATGCAGTTTCTGTGTGTGTGTGTGTGTGTGTGTGTGTGTGTGTGTGTGTGTGTGTATGCGTGCGCGCCTGCGCGCAAAAGGAGTATAAGCACGTAACAACACTAATGTAAAACTTTCTCCCTGTAACATATATATGATAATAACATGGCGGGTACTACAATGACAGACTGGGTATCATGGTTTATCATCTGTACATATGTTTAAATGTAAATGTGCTCGATCTTTCATTGCAGGTTTCTGAAATGTATCAACCTTTTTCTTTGGAATGATTACTGCTGAATCGAATGGAGTCATAACTCCAAATCATGTGGTGGACTCTTATCGCATATTTCAGATAATTAAGTGATAACCTTTCCCTACATTTCCCCTGAGTGACAGGGTTTATGAGCGAGTCTCACTACAGTTCCTGAGCCAACGGAAAGGGTTTAACAA
>NC_092238.1:10381308-10428808 GCF_036320965.1 Panulirus ornatus | reverse complement strand
GAATTGTTCATTGCACTTATTGACGTATGACCGGATCCTCTCTGGTCTTTGAAACTTCTTGAGAATCTCTTGTGTTATGAATCTGCGCTGCTGTCCAAGTCTTGGATGCGTCTGTAGTCTTGCTCCCTTTTTTGTCCTCTATTTTTCCATATATATTCTGACCCTCATTTCTTGAGCATGTAGCGTAAGTTTTTAATTTTTTTTTTTTGTGTTTGTTCTCAGTAGAGTAGAGGTATTTTCATCAGGGACGACTTGTGCAGCCTTGATTGTACGCTCCGTGGCACCAGCATGTCAAGTTTGAAGGCGATGGGTTGTGTGGGTGTTGGCGAGTATGTCAGCCTAGGGACAATCATAGCCTTTTACCACGCGTAGTTTTTTTTACGTATCCTATACGTGCCAAAATCTGCACAGGGCCTGCTGGAGCTGCCTTACCCTTTGAAGTTGTTTGATTAATACGTTCTCTTATTATGCCTTGTGTTGTTAGGGTATGATCCAGGATTTTATCGCCTTAGTGCATCATTATGTACAGCACGTAATGAAGCATCTTCAGTGAATTATAACATCTTATGTAATATTAATCCACTGACTAAGACCCTTTGTGACCTCTGTAATCCTTTTGCGCTACAGCTCACAGAATGGCCTTGGGTACATAACATATCTACCGGTGTTACCGGCACGAATCAAATCAATCAATAGTGCATAATGCCGTTACCCACCGTGGCTACGTAGCGTCGCTTAGTTTTACTCAACCTAGTGGCGGATTTAGTGGTATTTCTTTTTTCTGTTATTATTCTTCAGAATATTTGAGTCTGGATGCCGCCGACTGTGCTGAGTGGATGTGTTTGGGGAGTGCGTTGTTAGAGACTTTTGCATGAGTGGTGCCGTTCGTGTAAGATAGGTCCATGTTCAAGTTTCCTACCCACCTACCTGAGAGGGGAGTGTCTGTGTTATGAGTAGCGTTGGTGATGGGGGTCTGCCTCGTTGACCCGGCTCAGTAAGAGAAGACTTGGGGAGCGTTGCAGGGCTGGTGGTGATTGCGGAGGTACGGCGGTTAAGGAAGCTGACACACGTAAATGGAAGAGCGCGTACTGCAGACCGTTCCTCCACACACACACACACACACACACACACACTGTCGAGGGCTTCGTTTACATCTGTAGTCGTGCAATTTATTCCTAGGCTTCTGGTGATTGCGATTAGTAGATATTGGTCCTGGGGTGCTTGTGGCCAAGTGTAAGGAGTCTGGCACATCTGTTAAAGGAAGTCCGCATCATAAAGGATGCACGAGGATTATTTTCAATCACACGCACGTCATTGTGGCCCGTCAGCCTAGCCGTGACGTGCACACCACCACGCCGGGGAGAGGACATGTTAACCATGGTCACTGCAAGATCCTAAGGATTCCTGAACCTGCATTTATCACCGATGTCTTTAATGCCAGACATTTAATCCTCTTGACATCCCTCATCAATCCGCGCAGTTAAGAAATGTCGTTGATAAAATTTATGAGGCATAACGCCTGGGGGGGCCGTACGATCCAGCATTTATAGCCCCCCCCTCACATAACTCATGAAATGGGGAAAAGAAAAACGCAGTAACGTCCGGATGAGATTGGGTGAGCGTTATCTGTAGCGATCACTTCCCCTGTTGAATCGAGTTCCAGTTAGGCTTCGGCCGTGTGTTACAGGGGCTTATGGACGGAGGAGGGGCAGCCCCCTTGCTTTCCTTGCTCGGTCACTGATTGGTTGTGTGATGAATTAGCCGATGATCATATTTGTTTATTCACTGTTGTTCAAGTGGGTTGCATAATATCACAGAAAAACCACGCGTCTTCCGTCTCAAGCACGCACGAACACACACACACACACATGTACGTCTACAAGGG
Organism: Panulirus ornatus; assembly: GCF_036320965.1. Lineage (NCBI taxonomy): Eukaryota > Metazoa > Arthropoda > Malacostraca > Decapoda > Palinuridae > Panulirus > Panulirus ornatus. Next base: position 10,426,923 of record NC_092238.1, on the reverse strand, counting down.
TATACAGTTTGTACATTATCACACATTAAAACTCACATACACACAAGGCACTGGTAATTGAACGTGGAACACAATTGCGATTTAATGAGAGCGCGTAAAGGAGGGAAGGTGTTGGCGGAGTTAACTCGTACGTTCTGACCTGCACGTAGACAGACGGTGCTGGCCTAGGGACAACACTCCCCAGCCGAGGTGTTTACTACGATGACACATGAACAACACTCCCCAGCCGAGGTGTTTAGTACGATGACACATGAACAACACTCCCCAGCCGAGGTGTTTAGTACGATGACACATGGCGATATTGTTAGCTGGACGCTAGGTACATACCTTCTCAGTACACCACCAGCTGACACCAGACATCAGTCTGCCACTTGAGAGTGTGAATTTGTATCAGCATAAGGACTGCACTGATTCATATCGGACGATGTAAACCAAATGGTTTTAAATTCGATTTACATGGGAAGGAAAAGTGATGATTTAAGTGAAAGATCTACTCTCTGTGTTTTTGTAAGTAGACTGGGTAAAACGCCAGTTTCAACGGTCGCTCTGATCATCTGGTCACTCAAATTTCACACCCCGTCTTGGCTTTAACAAAATTTTCTATTCACAGTGCCTTACTGACGAACTCACTGTTGAATGCTGTTCACGCAAACTGTTCTTGCACAGGATATGTTCCGAGACCCCTCGGAGCGTAACTAATGCTTGCTCAGGTGTTATTTTAACAGTGGTATTTGCAGTGTCAAACCTTACTGAACATATTACAATTGTTTTGCCATTATATATTCTTTTATATGAGGTAGCACTTGGCAGCAGCCTCAGTTCCAAGCGGGAGTCAGCCAAGGGACACAGTTGTAAAACATCTGTCCTGGAGTCGTCGCACACAAACAAGTAGACGACTGTAAATCCGTTTGTGTGTTTTCAATTTTTTTTTTCTGAATGTATGATGTTCTGATATTTCCATTTCATTTTGATAACATTTTAAATTTTTTTGTGTGTTTAATTGGTAAAAGATTTTGTAGCAAGTGAATGCTTTATGAAAACTAAATTGTGTAATTAACAATTTTGTATAATCAAGTAAATCTCAGGAAGTGAGTGTCTGTCCAAGTAAAGAAATAATGATAATTTATTAGTGTTTATTTTAGTTATGCTTATTGGTATGAAAAAGAAATATCTAATTGCATTAGAAAAAGTATTTGTACCTGCTCGGCTTCACCAGTATATTTCGAAACATCGTAGATCCAAAGCTGCGTGATTGAGAGAGAGAGAGAGAGAGAGAGAGAGAGAGAGAGAGAGAGAGAGAGAGAGAGAGAGAGAGAGAGAGAGAGAGAGAGCTTAGCAAATACCTCAAGATTAAGGAGACGCGCCCACTTATACTTCCTGTTTTCTATGATAGATATTGAGTTAGGTCGGGTCAGGGTGTGCAGCGTTTTGCATCAGCCGTGTTTTGGAAATTTGTTTATGGGTTCTTGAGGAGTTGTACACATGTGCCTTTTATGATCATCTGTGTATGCCATTTTTTGTTTGCCTACCCTTCGTATGTCCAAGTCTGTACATGTCTAGTGTTTACCTGCGTGTTGTTTGCATGATGCCTTATGCATGTCTGTTTGCTTGTTGATCCATTCTCTCTCTCTCTCTCTCTCTCTCTCTCTCTCTCTCTCTCTCTCTCTCTCTCTCTCTCTCTCTCTCTCTGAAGTTAGGAAGAGATATATTGACTCACGCAAATTCTGCAAAGGTGTGGAATGGGATGGAGTGAGAAGTAAATGAATTCGTGTTGTGAACTGCACGCCTTGCATGGCTGGTTATAACACGCAGTGTTATTCTGTTCACTCCTGCTTTACAGTTACGTATGACTGGACTCCGCTTGTTCGAGGTTACGCTGCTAGTGAGAACTCACCCCCTGCCGAGGCTTGTATTACCGGGGGTACAGTATCTCCGTCAAATCAGCACTCCCAAGGAGTCTGCATTTCCCTGCTGCTGGAAGAAGTGCAGCTTTGGGCTGCAGGAGCCTGTAAAAAAGAGGGCCCCAAGACTTCCATAGAAATTGGTCCTAGGGTAGCTAGAAATGAGGAGTGTAGAGGCAGTAAGGCAAAATGGTATGGTCAGGCCAGGTAGAGGGTGAGGTCGTACCAGGGGAAGATGTGGCGTGTGTAGGTTTGTTTACCTTTTGGTCTCTGATGGCATTTCACGAGAGGAGGGTTTCTGAAAAGCCGAGACTGTATTAGATCAGAAAATATATCATGTCTCCATGAAGTGCGGTTTTAGCCCACACACACACACACACACACACACACACACACACACACACACACACACACGCACACACACACACACACGCACACACACACGCGAGATTCGCCTCCATTAAAGTGACCAAAAATCTCGCGAATCTTGAGTCGAAACTGATTCTGGCGAGCCTGAAGTTGCCTTCGTCAGCGTGCGGTTGTTTGCCGTGATGTTGGGAAGCCGATGACTGCCAAGGGTGATGTAAACCTTGGCAAGTCGTCTGGTGGCGGTAGGGCGCCTCCCCATCACGGAGGATTGCAGGTCCGCGATGAGAAAAGATCCGGAACTGCTTCGAGAGGCGACCGATCCCGCCTTATTTATGGCACTCGGCGAATCCTCCTGATTAAATCGCGAGATTAATCTGGATTCGACGTTGAATTTAGCCGAACGGCTTCCCCGTTTGTTTGCTTGTTTGTTCGTTTGTTGTTTGTTTGTTGTTAGTCGGCGGGTTAAGTTTGAGAATGCTGTGGGCAATGAAAAGTGTTAAGCTCGGGTGAAATGCTGGATTTCCAGCGTCGGTCTTCAGTGATTTCGGTAAAACGATACCAAAACAAAACAAAACACAAAAAAAAGATTGAGCTTTTCAGGCTCGTGCTGCTGCTCCTGTTGCTTGTTCGCCTGGGTCGCTGGTAACCAAACATTTGTCCACGTTGTTGGTAACAGTTTTTAGGGTCGCGATTGTATTTACTGTCATACGAGGCAGCGATATTGTCTTGGAGGTAGAGAGAGAGAGAGAGAGAGAGAGAGAGAGAGAGAGAGAGAGAGAGAGAGAGAGAGAGTCGAGGCCAGGAAATTCCTGGCACTGATGTGGGTGCGGAAGGGGACCGTGATGCTGACTCAGGTATGGAAGGAGTTTGGAGAGGCGGGAGGGAGAGGAATCCAGGAAACTCTCTTAGGCCACAGACGCGGTGAGGGTAAGGTGCGACGCAGGGAATGAGCAACAACAAAGAGAGATGGACAGAGTCTGCAGACACGACCCGAGGGTGAGTCTCTCTATGCGGCAAGACTGTGGCCTATCGTAGTGGAGAAAATGTGAATTGAAACACTCGAGAAGATGTTTGGACTGGCTTAAGATACGTCAGTGCTGGTGTAGGGGGAAGGATTTCGTTCCCACCATCCAAAGTTGTGTCGGTGCTGCTGGAATGAACGCTGTGAGAGCAGCAGCAAGACTATGAGACACATCCCTCGTGCTCATCACAGCACACGGCCTTTTTCAATCAAAGACACAAGGGCCAAAGAGAGGCAGGGAAGAACTGAGGAAGATATGACATTGACTTCCCTCTTCAGAATGGTGAGGGTACTGAAAGCGCTCTGCCAACATCAGCAGAACAGAGCATATTAATCCCCCTCACCCATAGAAAAAGGGGTGGGGGAAGCCACATGGCGTCGTTCGTACATGCCAAGATACAGGGACTTGTATTGCACAGAGCAGATAAAATCCCATTCATATAGGGCCAAAGGAGCTTCACACTGTATGACTGCGCCAGGTAAATTCACTGTTCGTCTCGCTGGACAAACATCTTTGCGAAGTTTGTCGTGTGACTCAAGTTTGACCCACACCACAACATCTCGGGTGGAAAATGACTCGCCTCTTCCTCCTCCTCCTACTCCACCTCCACCTCCACCTCCTCCTCTTAGGCCTGAACATGATTGTGCCTGTAGTGATCAGTTCGGCATAGAGAGAGAGAGAGAGAGAGAGAGAGAGAGAGAGAGAGAGAGAGAGAGAGAGAGAGAGAGAGAGAGAGAGAGAGAGAGAGAGCACTACATTCCCTGGCCGACAGCAAGAAACGTTTCTGGCTCCCCACGAAGTGAGAAAAAACGTTAATGTTTGTATGAAAGACTTGAGCACTAGTCAAAACACACCGCACCACGGAGACTTGGCCCGTAAATAATTTCAAAGCGAGTGAACTTCAGCGCCGGGTAACGGGAAGCTGAAATGATTATGATTTCTCATGAAACACAAGGTCAGGTATGACTTCATTTATAACCGTAATTCAGGCATGAATCTTTGGGAAGTGGAACACGAGTTATTAACCACAGAGCTTGAAAGGTTGTAACCTGCCTACGTTGTTACCAAGTGGCTCCGTGATACAAGGAATCTTGTTGATATAACCAAAGATTCCCTTCTGGATAGAACTGCTTTATCTTGATGGTTGGTCTCCAACTGAGGGAATCTGGAACTACTTCAGTCGGCTGCTGGGCCATAGGCTTCTGTTCTGGAGAGGAGTCGTAGGGTATTCCCGCGATGGTCTGGTCTTGGTACTGGTTAGTACGTCGTACTAGATCTACCACCTTGGGTCGGTACATGGTGCATGGAAGACGTGTCTAGTATGTGGTTTTGAAAAAAGTTAAGTTTCCCATGAAAACATTTTCTTTCTTTTTTTAAGTTATACAGCTCTTCTTCCCCTACCAGATTTCAACGGTTATTCTAATGTATAAGAGCACTTAATGAGCCGTATCTTGAAGACAAAAAGTAAACCCATTAAGATTTTGTCACTTTTATTGACGGGAATCAAAGTCTACAATATTGATATCTAGTTCCGTTGTTCTCAGAAGGACCTGCATGGTATATGTCCCATTTTAATGTTCGCTGTATCAGCGCCTCAGATTTTTACCACACATATCCGTGGAAGCGATCACCACACTCTCATCTGTAAGGTATCCGAATAGGGGAACATTTCCCAGTCATCACAAGCGTCTGGATGAAGCCCACAGGCGCCTCACTCGCTGTCTCGCTGAAGCCTCCCAGGATTGTTTTGTCCCGTCGTTAACGTGTTAATGGAAGCGCTCTTGTTATAGGATTGTTCGGAAGATCTTCTTCCTGTGTGTTGGCGTGGTCCGAGTGTCCACCCATCATGTGTGGGGGCTGGCCCATCCCTTTCCGGCTCTCTGGTTTATCTCCTCTGTGTTCATGTGTTCGTCATCATGTGCTCGTCGTAACCCCCTTAAGTTACGACCCTTGAACACGTCGAGATGACCTTTGGGTATGACTGTTGTGACATTTGACCCTTTAAGGGTCACATTATAGGTCAGGTCAGAAGTCACGCCACCACGCTCAAAGGGTCAAAGGGTCATGTTCAAGGGGTCATTGCCCCCCCTTTCATATATTGGTCCCTATGACTATATTAGCATCGCGGTATGTTTTTATTAAGACAGCTTTTTATCGAGGTATCACACACACACACACACACACACACACACACACACACACACACACACACTCACACACACACACACACACACACAGTCACACACACACACACACACACCAGTGTGTGGCCATTGATTTATGTAGCACCTCTGGTCGCCTGTGTTCATTCAGTTATTTTCCTTCCGTCCGTGTGATCATCCATGTCTTGTGTTTGTCTGTCCGCCTGACATTCATCCGTCCTCTCACCATCCATCCGTCTTCCCACCATTCATCCGTCTTACCACCATTCATCCATCCTACCACCATTCATCCATCCTACCACCATTCATCCGTCCTACCACCATTCATCCGTCTTACCACCATCCATCCGTCCTACCACCATTCATCCATCCTACCACGATTCATACGTCCTACCACCCATTCCTCCGTCCTCCACCCATTCATCCGTCCACCCACCGTCCACCGGGCTGCCCATCCGTCTCTGTATCCGAAGACGGCGAACCATTCGTCTGCGTCCGTGACATCCCCGGTAGCAGCTGTCTACAGCCCCGGTTAACGAGGTCATCTTCGGGTGGGAAGCAGTGGTGATTAGCGCCCGGTAACTGGTTTACGGCCGTAATTCTCTGTAGATGTTATTGTTAATGACCTCCAGTTAGCACCTTCCACCACACCTCTCCCCCGCCCTCCCTTCCTCCTCCCGAGCTAACTGCCTCGTTAAGAAGGTGTCATTCGGGAGGATCTGGAAAATAATCAGGTATGCAAACGACCGGGGCTTCTGTCCTGCCCTGACCCACTTTCTCCCTCCCTCCCTCCACTCTCACCGGGAATTAAAGATGACCAAGTGGACGGGTTCAAACGTATTGGGAGAATGAGAGGCTAAGAGAGAGAGAGAGAGAGAGAGAGAGAGAGAGAGAGAGAGAGAGAGAGGAGGTGGGTGGAGCTGTGGGCTCTGGCCGGGGCGATGCTTCCTCGGTGTAGGTGTTGGCGTGTGGGTGGAGTGAAGGAGACAGAGGAACAAGAGGAGTGGGCGGGTGCTGGAGGTGTTGGGGTTGGTGTGTAGGAGGTGCAGATGTCAACGGTGGTTTGAGTCGTGGGCGCTGGTTGTGGCGGAGGCGTGCGCAGTGCAGGATGTGTTCTGGTTGGTTGATAAGTGGAGTGTTGGTAGTGTTAGGGGATTAACCCATGATGTAGTTCGTTATTACGTTCGTTTACCTCATATCACTCAGCGAACAGAAGGTGAGGAGAGTGGGGATGAATGGACGACAAGAAACAAGACCCGACTGGAGGTGATGTGGGCTTCCGGGAGAGAGAAATCCCTTGGTCATCGCCTTTTACATATCGGTCGGGAGGTAACCTTTTTTTTTTTTTTATCTTTTTTGTCGGCCGGAACGAGATCGCCTCAGAGGACGGCCGAAGCCAGTGTTCGTAACGGTGTCTCATATTTCAGTCTTGATCGAGATTATTTCAAAAGTAGCTGTAAGAATTAACGATTGTTTAGACTCCTGTAAGTGTTACATGTGGAGTCCGGCCCTTAAGATATCGTAGAAGATAAAAGGTATGAATCGAGTTGGGCTTTCACCAACATATATATAGGAATCTTCAAAGACATTTGGATACTTTTAGGTGAGGGAGGTGAGCGGTTTATCATCTGAGTCTGTCTTCGCGTAGTTGAAACATTCTATCCCTGTTATATGGACCTGTGATAGAAACTTGCATGGATGCGATTGACGAAAAGACGTAAGAGTGTGTACGTATGCATTTACTTACATATATAACAAAGGCCCTTCGGCTGTCGCCTGAATGAGAGAGGAATTAAGGACATTTTCCTGAAGCGACATCTCATCCAATCTCCCCAGTAACCAACGTGACTTCTGTATGTTTTGTCCTTCGGCCCTCCAGTGCTCACAAGGAAAAGAAAAAGAAATTAATGGAAGCGAAGGTCTGGTGGTTAAGGCTATCAGATATTTGGTAATTAGATTTTCTGGCTGCTGGTCGCAGGCAGCGCTCCCCCGAGGCAGAACCAGGTTCAGGATGGATCAGAATTTTGGTAATTCATTCTATAACCAGATGATCTTAGGGCTAAATAGGCGTGGGGGGGAGGAGGTATTTAATGAGATGCCGCTGCCTTGGTGGGAGAGGGTAAACATCATTAATAGTGTGGAAGTAAGTGGCATTTTGAGACCATAGGTTTTTAAAGGTTTATAATGAGTTCCTTAATGGCCCCCCCAGTATAGGGAGATGATCATGGGTGCATTACAGGAGTGGGTAAATATTCGGTATGTCGTCGCAGGTAATGAATGGTATATAGATTTTGTTTTAGGTAAATGAATCACACGGCCATGTTAGATTAACGCAACGAAAAACGTTAAAGACTTTCAGGTGGGGAGTCGACAGCAGGTAATTCAGAGAAAATGATGATGGATAGGGTTTTTCCCCAACGAACTGGTTTCTGAAGGAAACATCGACTCGTCCGCTTTACGATTTTTACGATAGACCTCGCAGGGAAAGCAGGAAAAGAGTTATTGGAGATAAAAGATGATATATTTCTCTCCATTCCTCAAAGCTCAGATCAAGGAGAACCAGTACGCAGGAGAGCACATGGTTTTGATTAGTAGGAAAGTAGACGATCGGAAAATTTAGGAAGCAGTTATGAGCAAATGGTATTCAATGAGGATTTCAGTAATCGCCTTCAAGATGAATAAGCTCATCATTTTTTCTTGAACTGTAGTTACCTTATTTTGCGTTAATAGGATATCACCACTACACAGTAAGACCTCGATAGGGTCGGTTACAGGATGGCCAGGCCACACTCTTTGCTCCAGGACCAGACTCCTGGAACTCTGTATACACAGATGCAAAGCTCCACGAGCAAACTCATGAAGCCTTTTCTGGAAGGAGAGCTTAGATATAAGGTTTGTCCCCAGAAAGTGAGGCTCGACGGCTTAGTTGATGGAGGAGGAGGAAGAAGAGCTGATCTGGAAACCCTCAAGGATGTAGGTTGACTGACTTTATGGAATCATACCACTTACTTACCTGACCCAGGGCAGCGCTGCGCTACAGTGGGTCATACCTCTTAGTTACTGGCTCAGTGTGATAAGATTTTGGAATCAAAAGAGAGCACATGACATGTTGGCGTAAATGTACTTAAACTTGACAGAAGACGTTCACAAGCGTTACCATCATACTGTATCACATATTTACTTGGAACTGGAATAGCTAGGAAGATGGAAACTGTTCTGTGACTTCTGAACACATTCCAGCAGGTCGTAATCCTATTCCTTTGGATATTGCACTTTTACTTTTTCTCCTTCTCATACCTGGCCGAACGTTTGATCATTACGAGCACGTCTCTTTCCAGAATAAGCATGAACACGTCCTTGATAAAAGACTTACATCAGTCATCAGATCCTCCGGTGGGTAGCTAGGTATAATATGCTCAGCGGACACGAGTCTCAGCTCCCAGTTTGGGGAAGTGAATGCTCAGCGGACACGAGTCTCAGCTCCCAGTTTGGGGAAGTGATAGTGATATGATGATAATCGTATGAAATAGAAAAAAAAAGAAAAGGTTATTATGGAAGAGAAGAATAACAAAGTATCGGCCGCTTCTTCTTCAGAGAAGTCAGACGGCTGGATATCCAGCGAACCTTTAGAACAAATGACGTCGACCTAATTGATGATAGTCTACACAGCTTTCATATCTAGACTACATTATTCTTTGGAATCGTCACTTCTTAAGCTGAGTGGGAAACGTACATAGAACATTCGCAGCACATCTTTGATTGTTCTATACCAGTTCTTCCAGAAACTGCTGAAAATCACAGACTTTCCCCATTGTGCACTGGACTGGGAAGAAATGGCCAACAGGCATTGGTATGGCACTAGGCAGGCTTGTTCATCGTAGTATCTGTAGACTGACCAAATTACCGGAGCAGTAGTGTCGTCCATCGTAGTATCTGTAGACTGACCAAATTACCGGAGCAGTAGTGTCGCACTACAGCGTACATAACCCAGGACAACAGGGTTTCAGGGCGGGAAGATCTTGCCCCTCTCTCAGTTGCTCGATAGGGTTGTTGAAGCTCTGAAGAACAAAGAAAATGCTGACGTCGTTTACATAGACTTTGTAGAAGCATTTGACGAATGTGACTCTGGTGTCAGAGCACATAAAATGCTGAAGATGGGAGAAACCGGGGAAGCTGGGAGATAGATATGCAATTTCTTAACTAACACATCACAACACGTAGTTGTAAACCATGCCATCTCCAGTGCCTCCACGGTAAAAAGCTCAGTACCCCAAGGAAGTGTCCTTGCACCCCTCCTGTTCCTCATCCTTATGTCTGACATTTACGCGAACACGAGCCACAGTTTCGTATCATCTTTGCCGATAATACAAAAATGATTATGAATTCGCATCAGTAGAAGATGATGAAAGGCTGCAAAGAGAGAAAAACGAAATGTTTGATAGGGCAACCGAGAACACCTTTTCAGTGGAGACAGTTGTGGTGTGTGTGTGTGTGTGTGTGTGTGTGTGTGTGTGTGTGTGTGTGTGTGTGTGTGTTGTGTGTGTGTGTACACTTTAGGATAAAGACGTGTTACCTATGTAAAAGGTAAAGAAACGGTGCAGAACGAGTCTAAAACTTTGTCCCCATAACATACAAATTGTAGTCACACACACACACACACACACACACACACACACACACACACACACAATGCCTCAGTGGAATTCACGTCATAAAGTTGATGGTAATATGTCATAAATGGAAAATGAAATCATTCGCACGTGCAAGGTAAATCTTTGACATAATACTTCTTACGTTGTGTTCTGCGAATGGGATTAGGAATAGCTGTGTATAGATATTTGCCTTGTAAAACAATGACACATTAACTCCCACTTGGGAATGTGCTGTGTATAAGTACTTTTATGGAACCATCATGACGACGCTGGGAGTAACTGGAGCGCATACTGTATTCTGGTACGCGCACCTGCTTGGAATGTATGCCTGGCCACATACCAGGTGAATAAATGATGAGCAAGCGATGCCATCCATACGCATTTCTTCCTTAGTAGGAACTGACGACAAGAAATTCCTGCCCAGGACTTGTATTCACTGAATCCCTTATCATCCGTCTGGCTGAGCCTCATCCATCGCTCATTGTGTGTTTTGGTCGCGTTATTTCATAGAGAATGAATAGTGCGTTGAGGGACTATAACTTTATACTACATTGAAATGCTGCAATCCTCGTTCATCTACACGACTTTGAAAAAACGTTGGCTTATGGTGAGGTAAGTGTTAGATTACCCTTTTTCCCCTTTAGGAGTCGTTGTCCTATTTTGCAATGGTGAGATCAAACGCTGCGGTGGAGAATGGCTGCCTTTGTCGATAAATGTCCAGAGATTATCAGCAGTGCGGTCTCGCTTGGCTAATCATCTGTTACATTTGGTCTGTGCTAAGATCGAGGCTTCTGTATTACTGTCACATAGTCCAGCGGTTCTCTAGCGCCTCCCCCACGACATTATAACACTCCTGGCCCCTCCATCCTCCGTATCCAAGTGTGCATAACTACTTTGCTTGAACATATTAAATCTGTTTACCCATTGATTGTTACCTCCTCCCTATCAGCTTGCTCAGTTTAGCTTTGCTTTCATCAGTTCACTGATTCGGCTCTGCCCAGACCTGCCCATAATATGGTTGTTCCCCGCTTGCTTACTCATGCTGAGATCCCACTTATAGATTGTGCAGCCACACTTACTGTCCACCTCACACCAACCAGGCGACGCCTCCCTCCAAACTTACTGACCTGTCCATCCCTTCCTGCAAGCCATCCCCAACTCATTCTTGGGCCAATTTTGCCTCGTGTGTGTGTGTGTGTGTGTGTGTGTGTGTGTGTGTGTGTGTGTGTGTGTTCATCTTTAGTATTTTCCAGCCTGTTTCTTTTGCTCTCTTTCATTACTCTTTTTCATTAGTCTGTATGTATTTTTTCTCACGTATTTACGCTTTTAAACCCCTTCCTCGATCACGTTTTCACATTACTTTCTCTAATATGTATTTTCTTCATCGTTCAGTTCCAGGCTGTCATTATCCACGATCTTCCTCCCCGTCTTCGCTCATGTTCTTCCTAATGCTCCCCGCCCGGGGTTCCCCAAGGCGTCCACCTCCCTTGCAGTAGTTCCTTCCTGTAGTGTGGGTCGTCGAATGTGGCGGCGGCGCCCAGCATAGTATCACCTTCACCTATGCAGTGCCAGCTCCCCCCCTCACACTGGCCACCTCCTCCGCAGCGCTCGCCTCGTCTTTATCGTCGTCCACCAGTAGTAGTATGGGAGGGAGGGCGAGGCTGCCGCTAGGCGGCGCTCAAAACCAAGCATGAATTTGTGGCCTCTTCTCTCTCACCTCTCTTCTATTTTTTTTTACCTTTCCTTTACCATCCTACTTGACCCATCTATTTCTTGCCCTTCTTCTTTGGTTTGCTCTCCTCTTCTCCTCCTGTCTACCCCTCTTCCTCCTCGTCCTTCCTTTCCATTGCCCTTCATTCAGATTTTCCTCTCGTTTACCTGTCACTCTGTGATCCACTGTGGCGACACGGTCCTCCTTACACGTGTTCTCCCTCTCGTCTCCCGCCCGATTCTCGATTCCCCATCGACGTGTGTCCTCCCGCCCCCTCCCTCGTGCGTGTCCTCCTCACACCTGACCTTTCCCTCCTCCTCCTCCTCCTCCTGCAGTTGCCTTGCGATTTACCCCCCACAAAACCAGGCGGAAAATTAACGATATCTGACTTCCCGTAGCCGGGAACTGCACGGGAAATAAAAAGTTTTGTTACCTCTTTTTGTATGTAATTCGGACGTCGTAATTTCCTTCCTTGCCATCGTAATCTGGTTATGTTAATGTAATCTGGACGCGTGTATGTAACATAAGAGTAGGCAATATTCAGAGAAGGCACCGTACGGGTATATTTATCCTCAAAAAGTGACTTTATTTCGGATATTCACCAAAGGGGAAAATAAACTGGGCCCCCTTCACCCGCTATCTCCCTTCTGGTCCGATGGAGGGAACTTGTCTTATTACGTCTTTTTTTTTTCCCCCTCATCGCCATTTCCTTTTCCTGGTTGTGAGGTTAGTTAGAACAGATTACCCAGTAGAGAGAGAGAGAGAGAGAGAGAGAGAGAGAGAGAGAGAGAGAGAGAGAGAGAGAGAGAGAGAGAGAGAGAGAGAGAGAGAGAGAGATGGTAACTGAGGGTAAAAGGTGTGATGTGTGTTGAATTATACACCTGGATCCTCTTATTCTGGATTTGAACTGAGGACTCATTTTCTTTATCGTATTCTGGTAGAGGGACTGGGGTCTACCAGTCCTTACACGAGTGCTTGTGATGCATATGTGTCATGTCGCAGGTTGACTTGATGCGATGTACAAACCTCCCTCAAGTCCCATGTGGCAGAAGCACTACCAATGATGCATTTCACGAGGACTGAATGATTCTCTACCCCTACGTACTGAGACAACACACACGACATACGAATTACCGAGTGCACGGGTATGGGGGCAGCTCATCCTCGGATGTTTTATTCATGGACGCGACAAGTTGAGGATGTGACATGTTTTCTGTGAATGTCGGGGCGACTGTTAGCGGCCGGGGGGAGGTTGTGGTATGTGTGTTGCTCCCTCTGGCCGGAGTCACCGTGGTGCCGCTGACGCTTGGCGGGCATACGAAGTGACGGGGAAGCATTCTCGGGAGTGCATGACAGTGTGTGGTGGTTTGGTCAGGTTGGTGAATGACCGGGAGCTTGATGGGGTGATCGGGTGCTGTGTCATCATCTCCGAGTGGGATTGGCTTTCGTTTTTTTTCGGTTGGGGTTGTGGAGGTAATGCCCGCAGACCGATTTTTTTTATTTTCTATGCCTGCGGCCATCAAAGGAGCGAGTATCATGTAGCGTAGAGCCTGGGCTGAATGATGAAGTTTGCTTCGATAAACCGGATTGAGAGCGTGGGTTGACCTGTACACTTCCCTTACAATTGGCCAGACATCCGGATTGGAAAGTAGGCTTTCTCATAGAATTTCCAAGTAGCTTGGCGCAGAATTCATTCTGATTGTGGAATTGTCGTCTGATTGGCCAGAAGAATGGTAGAGATGATCCGCGACGTGTCCTCTGATTGGACGGGCGCAAATGGTGTCGGGATGTTACAAGGTCGTGACTTTGAAAATGACCCTTGGTGGTTAGACGAGCAAGCCTGGAGGTGAGGCGGGCTTGTAAAGTGTCGTCTGAGTGGGCGACAGATATGTATCAGGTCGGTCGTGGACGGCATCGCGAGTAGCCCCTCTGACTGGACTGTCGACCAAAACTGGAGGGCATGGGGGAGCCCGAGCAGGTACCAGGCGGGCGGCCGCCACAAAACATGCGCATGACATAAAGATGAATGATACGTGTATGTGGCTCAGACCACAACCATTTATTGGATGCATCGCCGGATGATCATTGAAAGAACAAGAAGAAAGTTCTGTATTCACAACTGTACCACGAACAGCTGACTTCGGTGAACATCATAGCTTGCATCTCATCTTGAACAAAGTTACTGCCGTAGAAGGACAGGTCCCATTGTACTAGTATGGATAATTACCTGTTTGTACTGTACCGGAACGGGAGTTTTACACTCGCCAGGCCCCATCATTCAGAAACTGTCAACTCTCCATTATTTTCCTCTCAGTTGACGCGAGTCGTCCTCCACTCTGATGCTGTAAAGATGCTTCTTCTTCACATCCTTTCTGACGAGGTGGCTTCTTTACTGTCATTTTGTGACCTTTCAGTTATTCTGTGCCCGCGTCTTTCGACGATCTGTGCACTGTCTTCATCATCAAGCTGATGTGAAAACTCTCTTGTGATCAGGTCACCCCTTACTCCTCTGTCTTCCATGGTGGACAACTTTATGGCCTGTAACTTTCCTATGTAACTCAGTTCCTTTATTTCCAGTATTGTCTTTTTTTGGGGGGCCTCCTTTGGACCTTCTCTATTTGTTCTTAATGCTTCTTTAGGTGTGACGACTAGAATTAAGAAATATATTCTAGATTTATCCAAATGTAGGATATGAAGGGCTTACTCAGTATTTACTTATTCATATACTTGAGAGTTGTTTTATTTTCCGGCAGACAGTTTGTCTTGTTGGCGATTCTCTTTTACTATGGGATTCTCTGGCGACATATTAGGGACGAGGTCGACTCCCATGCCTCCCTCACACGCTCATTCCTGCAGCTTTTATTTCCCGCTAGTTGAATATGGAGGCCTTTCACTGCGATCCATCCTCCTTACATAGTATCGGGTGGAATTCATCAACTGTATGTCATCACAATTTTGGTGTCTGTCTGGGTCCCTTTGTATATTAATGCAGTCTTCCTTAAGTGTGTGATTTCCTCATGAAGTTTGCATTATCTGCCATGGTATTAAGGTAGGAGTCCACACCCTTTTGGCGAGTCATTCACATTGGTTAAGAAGAGTAACGGACGCAGAGCAGAACCCTGCGGCACCCCACTGCTAACTTCTGCCCAGTTGGAGAAGGCTCCTCTGACATGAGTCCTTTATTCCCGTCCACTAAGATGATATTCTGCCCGTCGAAGGAGTCTCCCACTTATTCCTGGTGATTAAGTTTCATAATGAGCCTCTCATACGGTAGCGTGTCAGATGCATTCGGCAGTCCAGATACAAACAATCGATCCACCCTTCCTCCCTTTTGACGTAGAGCTCACTCTCTCGTAGATACCTTAAAGGCTCGTTAGAAATGACTTTTAATTGAAACTGTGTTGTCTCATTGAGATGATTGCCTTTTCCTTCGCTTTACAGACCACACTTGTTTGGGGAGACAGGTCTGTGGTTCAGCGCCTTTTCCGGGCCACCCTTCTTTGTGAAAGATATAAGGACATTATTTTCCAGTCTCTTGGCACTCTACCTCTCTCCAGCGACATCTTAAACAGTATTTCATGAGGTCAAGTGTATATACACACAGCTTCAGCATATGCTGTGAAATATCATCCGGGCCATGAGCTTTGTATTGGTTAAGACTCATTATTATTATTATTATTATTATTATTATTATTATTATTATTATTATTATTATTGTTGTTGTTGTTATTTTTATTTTAGGTATCTCACTGTTGTCTAAGATCTGCTACCCATTTCATATCACTGATGTTTTTTGAGTCGTGTTGTATTCTACTGTGAGAATATCTTTCATCTTGTCATTCATATCCTCACATTTCATTACATCATTTGGAATTGATCTTTCTGAATCTCCTGCCCTGATTTACTGCTTTTCAACTGACGGTTTAGTCTAGGTGAATTTATGGAAAGGTTTTGGATTTTCTCCGTCATTTTCCACGATATTATCTTGAGTACCTCTTCTCGTATCCTGCTAGCCTGATGGTTGGATGGAGTTCAGCCAGTATCTTCATCACTAAACATCTCGGAGCCCCGCTTCTTTTTGACACTAAACCATTCCCTCGTCTTTCTTAAACTTCGGTCTGTCTTTAAAGTTAGAGGTACGCCTATCCCTGTTGAGGTAAAGTCTAGATTCTGGCATCATTCCCGAGAGTATGAAACTGTGACCCCACATCGCCCTAGTCCACAAAGCAGTCCCAAAAACCTATCGACCGATAGCATTAGCATCGCACATCGTTAGAATCTCCGGAAGAGTCCTGAGAGGCAGGCTGACAGAATTTATGGAAGTGAACAAGCTACATAACCCAGGACAACATGACACCAGGGCAGGAAGAACATGCCTCTCTCAGTTGCTCGACCAATGTGGTAGGATTGTTGAAGCTCTGGAAAAACAAAGTTTACGCTGACGTGATTTACACAGACTTTACAGAAGCACTTGACAAATGTGGCCATTGTGGCACAGCACATAAATACGAAGGATGGGAATAACCGGAAGAATTGGCAGATCGATATACAACTTTTTGAATAATAGATCACAACACGTAGTTGTAAACCATGCTATCTCCAGTGCCTCCACAGTTAAAAGCTCAGTCCCCCAGGGAACTGTACTTACTTTCTTCCTACTCCTTTTTCTTATAAGAATAACTGACATCGACATAAACACAAGCCCTGTACAGTGTTATACCATCCTTTACAAATAATACAAAAGTAAATATGAAAATCACTTCGATAGAAAATGCGGAAAGGCTGTAAGGAGACTAACGAAGTTTTTAACAGTGCAACCGAGAACAGCGTGCTTTTCAGTGGAGATAAACTTCAACCCTGTCCGGTAGGGGAAGAATGAAGAAATCAGAAGCAACGCAGAACACCGGACAGACACAGACGCTGTCATAAACCAGATGAATAATGTGAAAGACCTCGGAGTAATAACGTCTAACGATTTAACCTTCTGCGAACACAACTAAACAACGGTTGCCTTATGCAGAAGGATGTGGATCCTGTGGACCTTCAAGACAAAGGAAATGTAACAAATGATGCTATTATTCAAGGCAATAATTCTTTGACGATATGAATATTGTTGCATTCTGATATCACCCTAAAAGGCGAGCGAAATTGCGAATTTAGAGAGTGTTCTGAGGTCTCACAGATCATATTGATGCAGTAAAGGAATTAAATTACCGGGAGCGACTGAAATCCCTGAGGCTATAAACGCAGAATCACAAACGGGAAATGTATATAGCCATCTATGTCTAGAAAATCGTAGAGAGAATAGTTCCCAACCTAAAAAGAAAGGTTCCCAACTTATATTCGGAAATAACATCCTACTGGCACGACAGGCATGGAAAACTTTGTAGAATACTACCTCAGAAATTCGGGGGTGCGATATGCACAAAAAGAAAGAACATGATAAACATCCGGGTCCCAAGACTCTTGAACGAACATCTTGCCATCTACCATCGGGAGCAGCATGAGATGCGCGGTAGAGAAGTTCAAGAGTGCATTGGACAGAGTGTACCAAACCAGCTAGGCTGTGGGGGCTATTTGGGCCTTGGGGCTTCAGCTTGCAAGAGCCTGGTCGACCAACGACTCGTTCTAGCAGCCTAGGCCCATAGTCTGTGTGTGTGTGTGTGTGTGTGTGTGTGTGTGTGTGTGTGTGTGTGTGTGTGTGTGTGAAGACCCGCGAAGACTTCATCAGGTATTCACCAGGTATTCCCTCCTTTCACCACAATGCCCAGGTTCCTGGCTACTGAACTTCATTTCTTAATGTGTGTTACCATAGTGTCGAGCCTTGTGTACTTTCCATGATTTTATGTCCCATAGATTTTTGTCTCGTCTCTTCTCTTTTAACATCCTCATCTTCCATCGTTAACATTGAATAATTATCTTCATTGCTAATGATCGTTGGGTTATATAATATCAACACTGCTGTGTTCTTATTTTCCTACAGTAACTCTTCCCATTTGTGTGTTCTCTAAATGGTTCATTGTCCCCTAGTTCCTGAAACTTGGGGTAATTTCTTATTGAAAGGCCAATCCTCCTCCTCCTCCTTTGTCTTCTCTGTCCCTACGTAGTGTCATGTATCTTCCTGGAGAGAACGGGTAAGATTTGCCTCCACAGCTCCAAGAACAATCAAGGAACATGTTCACGTTGGCTGGAATACGATACGTCCTGACACATGCTCTAGGAGGGAGGAAGGAAGGAAGGAAGCCCTTGTGCAGGTATCCATAGGAAGCCGTCCCGGAAGAAGAGCATAGGCGTCAGAACCCTCAGGGAGGAGATCTGGTTGAACCCTATGCTGACCTCTGTAACTGATAACCTCTGTAACTGCTGACCTCTGTAACTGATAACCTCTGTAACTGATGACTCCTGTTACTGATAACCTTTGTAACTGCTGACCTCTGTAACTGATAACCTCTGTAACTGATGACTCCTGTTACTGATAACCTCTGTAACTGATGACTCCTGTTACTGATAACCTCTATAACTGATGACTCCTGTTACTGATAACCTCTATAACTGATGACTTCTGTAACTGATAATCTCTGTAACTGACAACCTCTGTAACTGATGACTTCTGTAACTGGTGGGGGCCTTCCAGGGATAAAAATGATCGCTGTGTCAAGCATGGAATGGCTTATTGCCTCTTCCATCCCCGGTGGGTAAACCTTTCACATTACGTGACCGTTTGAGCAAGACTGCGATCCATGGGCTCGACGGGAGCACGTCCTGCAGGTAAGATGACATGACCTCTGTACCTGACGCTTAAGAGCATGTCCGGAGGTCTGGCCATCATATCTACCAGTCGTATCGTCAGGCTTAGGGTTCGAACCATCGTGCTGAAGGGGGTTAAAAGGCAGAATGCATAGTAGTGGATAGGACT
Organism: Panulirus ornatus; assembly: GCF_036320965.1. NCBI lineage: Eukaryota > Metazoa > Arthropoda > Malacostraca > Decapoda > Palinuridae > Panulirus > Panulirus ornatus. The sequence goes on along the minus strand of NC_092238.1, from coordinate 10,408,190 downwards.
GTGTGTGTGTGTGTGTGTGTGTGTGTGTGTGTGTGTGTGTGTGTCGATGTAGCCTACCCCCATTGGTGACGGAGCATACTGGGCCGCTAATGATCGGTTTGGGTAAAGGGTTCTGTGACAGTTGATCGGGCGGGCCCCGTCCGTCTTGTAACCAGCTGACGATTTGATATTCTAGTCGTACGAACAGGATTTGAACATATGCCCAACACTGTAATGACTTTTTTAGGTGATACTTTATTGATTTTTCTCCTCTTCATTTAACACTTGAAACGATGTAGGTAACTTTAACATCCTCCTGCCATTTGTTGATACTTTACTCGTCCCAAAAGAATGGTATGTTGTGAAATGATTTTCTGATCAGCAATTCTTATTCTTTAGGTTGACCGTGTGTTGGTCTTGAAATAAATCAAGCACTTCTCTAATTGAAATATATTAATATTTTTTTTTTTACCTTTTGTCCGGATTGAGTAGATATTATGGGTTATTTTTTGGCCTTGTACACCAGATAGATCAGATAAGATTAGAATTGAAGGATTTTGATCATTATATAAAACTCGTATGTAATCTCTGGGTCGCATGTTGTGTGAGAGATTGGGTGACTCACACGCGAAAGATTTAGGATCATAGTCTTCGACACAGACGTTTCTTGAGGTTGAGACTACCTTATATAAGGAATTATCACATCTTATTTGTAACGCAGGAAATTACAGTATGAAAGGGAAATTTTGGAAATTACTCACTCATCATTAGCGGGTAAGAAAAAGATAAATGAGTAGTCGTATTCATCAGCTAACAATACGGTACGTTAAACTTATTATGTTTAACCTTTCGAGAGGAAATACTGAGAAGTAAGTCCATAGTTGACAATATATATTTGATGGATTTAGATATGTCCCTCACATTGTCACACGCGGATCACGGAAATACATTGTGAAAAACATAATTTATTCATTAAGAGGAGTAAATAGATCCACAGGTAAGGCGCTTCTTATTCAGTGGGGGGGGAAAAAATCGTATTGGGTTTAGCGAACCTTGATTAAGATGGACGCTGCCGGAGGTATTGTGGTGAAGCAAAGGAACGACTGCTTGTGATGCTTCGTTCTGCATTTACGTTCCTCTTAGCTTGAGCCGAGGTGGTGGTGGTGGTGTGTGTGTGTGTGTGTGTGTGTGTGTGTGTATGTGTGTGTGGTTGGTGGGGGTAAAGTCGCCGGAATCATCGCTTGACGACTGAAGAACTAACTGGACATCGAAGTAGCCTAAATTTAAGTTAGCTGGTTAGCAAGTATAGATATGTACCTTTCTATCGTGTTGGTGGATCTCTGGGATACGTTCAGTGTCTTTTGAGGTGGAAAATGTACAGCTGGGCGATCAGCTTTCTTTTTTTTTTTTTTTTTGTGGTGGGTATGTAGCGAGCTGAGGGTAGTTGGGGCCACGCATTCAGCGGGGGTTGGAGGAATGTCACACAGAAAAAAAAAATATGACAATCTGGTTCCTTCTGTGGGAGATGGTGTCTCACATGTCTGAGAATTGGAAAGGAATTTGAAGCTCGCCGAGAATTTCATTGACTTCTTCTTTTGTACTGGAAAATTTAACCGTACGACTGTGTGGTTCGTTAAGGTAGTGAGGTGACACAGGTGGTATGATTAGTAGGTTTTTGACAGTGGGACGGTGGTGACATTAGTATGGTAGCATAGACGGACGGTTATATCACTGTAGCAGTATAGTATAGTAGTAGTAGTACTGCTAGCTGATGTTTTAGTGTGACTTAGTGGTGAAAGTACAGTGGTGGTGATAGAGGTCAGTGTTACAGCAGTGGTGGTGAGTAAACGCTGTTGCCATAACGGGATTGTGATGTCACTGACAGCATGACGCGATGATGACAGTGTGGTGTTCGTGTGGTAGTGTGATGGGCTGGTGTCGATGATGTGTTCGCGTGAACACATTGGCGGTGGCGCGGTGGCCTCAGGATGCAGCTGTGAGTGTCATGGTAGCCGGAGGTGATCATGGTGCCATCATGGGAGTTATGACTTCATGGTGATATTCAGTGAGAGGATAAGGCGACGTCTGTATTCTGTGGAGGGAGGAGGGAGCCAGAGAGAAGCCTCGCAAATTGAATTCCCTGTTGGCTCAAGTTCCCGGTCCGCTTTGGCGAGTGGTCACCACGACCTCTCCCAGGTGTTGGGGTGGAGGGGTGACGGTCGGCCTTGTGGTCGTGGATAGGCAAGTGATGGCGGTGCTGGTGATGATGTTGGAGATGTAAGTGGGAGTAGTGGTGATACGGTTGTTGGTGGAGGTAGTGACAAGGGCTGGTGGCGCTGGGGAATGTGGTTAGTGATAGTTGCGATGGTGGTGTTCGGTGGGAGTAGTTGATATTGTGGTATGGGAGGTGTTTTAGATGGATTGGATGGTGGTGGTGCTGGTGACTGGTTGATGTGTGTGGGGACCGGCGAATGGCGATGGTAGTGAGGGAGGAGGAGGAGGAGAAGGAGGAGGAGGAGGATTGTGGTGGCGGTTGGTAGTGTCGATGGTTGCTGGTGTAATTGTGGAGGCGATGGTGCTGATGGTGGTGGTCGTAACGGTCTGGTTATAACCGGGGAAGTTGTGTGGGTAGTGTTGGTGGGTGGGTGGGTCGGGGAGGTGTTGGTGGGCGGGTGGGTCTGGGAGGTGTTGGTGGGTGTGTGGGTCGGGGAGGTGGGGCTGGTCATGTCAGTCATGACGGTAACGTCGCATCGCTGTTGGGATGACAATTTTCTACATGATGGGCGTTTTTATGGTGTTGCCTGAGGCTGCCTATATTTTTACTCTGTGGTACACGAGCACCCGTCACTCATGTAGCGAAGTGAGTGGTGTAATGTATTTTGAATGAGAGTGTGTATATGGTCGTGGGATAATGATCTCTCCTTAATCGGATGTGGCAGTATTATGCGCGTGGAAGGTAATGCTAATACGCACACGTCGGTCAGTCTCTTATCGTCCAGTGCACCCGGCGGCAACGCATGACTCTAGAAGGAATGGCCAGGCAACCGCCAGCGTACCAGATGAACCTCGCCGGTCGGCTGGGTGAGGAGGGGAGGTAGGCGGCACCTCCTGTCTTGGCAGGCGGCTGGGGAGTTTTGTGGGGTGGGTACGGCCAGGAGGACGGGGTGGGAGGGGTCAGCGAATGAAGGAGTGGGAGGGATTGAGTGATGGAGGGGATAGGAGGAAAGGGTGAAGGAAGTGTGGGAGGGATTGAATGAAGGAGGGAGGTAGAAGGGGTGAGGGAAGCACAGGGATGGAAGCACTTGTGAAGGATGGGGTTGGGAGAGTTGGATGAAGGAGGGAGGTGTGAAGGGTATGTGAAGGATGAGGTTGGGAGAAGTGTGTTTGAAGGAGAGGGCTAGATGGGCGAGCGTTGAGGGGTGAATGGCTTGCCGTGTGTGTGTGTGTGTGTGTGTGTGTGTGTGTTTGCAGGGGGAGAGATAAGATTTACCACCCATCACCTGTCGTGAGTATGTGCATGAAGGGAGAGTGAGTTCCTCACCACCTCGGATGTAGTACCTGAACAGTGTGAATAGTCCCATCGCTCCATCACCTGGCCCGTATCTGGTATTAGAAGGGCCATTGTAAAAGAACACAAAGTATTGGTGGTAATACGTTCTGTAGGGGAAGGAGACACGCGTCTTACCAGCTCTAGGTTTCTCGTAGCTCAGGTAGGCTGAACAATGAATATGTTTTACATATCTTTCAGACACTTAGTGTTGCATATAGCTTGTGACATTTGTATAAGAAGATAAGAAGATAATCGAGGGAAAGTAATGGCCTTTATGAGTACAACAAGGTATTCGTATAATGTTTAAAGGTATGCTTCGAAGCTGTAAGTTCTGTGACGGGACAACTCTCTGTGTCGTTAGAGAACGAAGATACATCCTCAGCCCAGGATGACGTCGTTCACAGTGTAACCCTAAGTTGGCGAATCCGGTCACACACACACACACACACACACACACACACACACACACACACACACACACACACACACGTGTAAAATGCTCTCCCTTTAACACGCAAATTGTAGTAATCACAAAACTGAGTATGAAAATTCTTTCTCTAAATTTCAAATAGGTAAGTGCACGCACGCCCGACCGTCGTTCTCCCACACCACAGACACCAACGCAAAAAGCAGGAAACAAACCTAATGTCCTCAGATAACTAAAAGCAGGAAACAAACCTAATGTCCTCAGATAACTAAAAGCAGGAAACAAACTTAATGTCCTCAGATAACTAAAAGCAGGAAACAAACTAAATGTCCTCAGATAACTAAAAGCAGGAAACAAACTTAATGTCCTCAGATAACTAAAAGCAGGAAACAAACTTAATGTCCTCAGATAACTAACAGATTCCAGATTTGAACGCGAAAAACACAAGCCCTTACTTAGTTCGTCAGAGTAAACAATGCATTCGCTCCATCCTAAACAACGCCTCTCGTGCCTGATCATCCTCCATCGTCTAAGATGAAACTGTGACTAGGCTGCAAACCACACACGAAAGAGAGAGAGAGAGAGAGAGAGAGAGAGAGAGAGAGAGAGAGAGAGAGAGAGAGAGAGAGAGAGAGAGAGAGAGAGAGATCAGAACAGTCATCGACTCCCTGTCAACCACAGACATTCAACGCTGACGCATTTAAAGAGAAATCCTTTCCGTACAGTCCTCCCCCATTATACTTGGCACTCAGTTCTTAACAGCAGCCTTAGACCCTTCCCATCCAAACTGTACAATAACAGTCCACCAAACCCCATATATCGATATAAAACTTTGCTCCACACTTCAGGAACATTTACTTTAGAGATCTCTCTGCACGTCCTTGAAACACAACGCTGGAATGACCCAACAGGCACTACTCTGACTTAAGCACCACTCTGCTATGCATACACCCATCTGAAACCACACTCCCTAGACGTATTAGAGTTACCCCATCTGGTCGACGCTCTGTGCATCACCCATCCCTATACCCTTATAAACACCGAGTCATCCTATCCGAAGAACCTTCTTGCTCACGATGCAACAGACTCATTGAAGACATTAATCGCCGACTGCTCCGTTGCCCCTCACTCTCCTCACATGGACACGCGCGCAACATCACTATTGCCTTGTCTGTGTAGATGACAGATATAGCTTTGTGTGAAATTTGAATGAAATTACACTTTATAGCCTGTGGGACCGGCTGTCAGACGTGGCCAGTTTCTTTAGAACTGCAGGAGCATCCTTTAAAAGATAGTTGGGACTCCTAGTGTAGGAAGGTGAAGTCAGAGATATACCTGTATATGCATTTGTGGATTCCACAGGACTTGGCCTGCATGTGGTTACACCTTGAGGGGAAAAGTAACTTTCGGCAAGACTGTATCTTCGTTAGCTGACGAAAGGGAATAAAGTTCTCTCCAAGGGACTTCCCGTTCCAAAAAACAAGTCCATCATTTCCCAGTCTCTAACCGTAACGCCACTTGTAAGCTGGTGGAGCCTCCGTCCAATGAGTCCAAACTCTTGAGTCTAGAATAAGAGCACTTAGTTGTCGTAATGGAGGATAGCCACACAGCAGGGAGAGCAGTCACACCCATCTGGTCAGTGTGTGTGAATGGGAATACGGTCATTGAGATTAGACAAGTGGTTGTCGTTCCTCATGCTGGTGATGTGGAACAGACGTGTGATGGGACAGACGAGAGGCTGCTGCTCCTCGTGATGGTGAGTTGTAGGAGAGACGAGCGATTGCTGTTGCTCTTGTGTGCGAGGGGATACAGTCTTGTCTTTACCTCAGGATCTCTGGAATATACCTCTCAACCACCCTTGGAATTTACCATCGTATGCAAAGAGTTAAACTGCTGTAGGTGAAGGTTAGGCTGAGTATTTGTGGCAGCTGAGTGCTGTAAACGCCCAGAAAAGGCTTTCCAGAATGACCCTTGCCCTCGAGTACAGCATGACCTCGGGGGTATGATGCCCTGGCTTATGACCTAACTCGTAAGGGTCCTGGTAGAGGTCAGGCTCTCGTACCTAAGAGTCGAACAGTCGTGCTTAAAGGTCGCAACCTGTCGTGTTCAGGGTTCGTGCCGTCGTGCTTAGGGTTCGTACCGTCGTGTTCAGGGTTCGCACCGTCGTGCTCAGGGTTCGTACCGTCGTGCTAAGGGTTTGTACCGTCGTGCTCAGGGTTCGTACCGTCGTGCTCAGGGTTCGTTCCGTCGTGCTCAGGGTTCGTTCCGTCGTGCTCAGGGTTCGTACCGTCGGGCTCAGGGTTCGTACCGTCGTGCTCAGGGTTCGTACCGTCGTGCTCAGGGTTCGTACCGTCGTGCTCAGAGTTCGTTTCGTCGTGTTCACGGTTCGTTCCGTTGTTGTGGAGGGGTTCGTGAGAATTTTCAGGATTTAGCATTAAGCGTGGTGGTTTTGCGTGGGCCACATCAACCTCTCATCGTTTCCATTTTTAGATTTTGACGCCAGTGCCATCATGTGTTACGTCATTTAGAAATGGGGGAACACGAATCTTTCACGTGACTTTCATTAAGGAAATGAAAACGGATAATTTTAGATCGGTGTTAATGTAATTATTCGGACGTTGCGAGTGTACACACACACACACACACACACACACACACACACACACACACACACACACACACACACATATGCATGCATGCATGCACACGCGCTACTGGGAAAGGCTAGAGGCCTTAGATTTGCCCAATATGGAAGAGTGAAGAAGTGACTGAATCCATCCTTTAGGTTTTTAAACCAGCTTGAAGACGTAGGTAGTGAACAGTTCTTCAAAAGACACTGGGATAGAACAACCACAGGTCATAACATTAAACTAAGCGAAGAACATGTTAGAAGGGATATAAAGAAATACTTTTACAGTACGAGGGATGCGGATGAGTGGGGGTAAACTACGTCACGAAACTGATCGTGGACAGCATGCGTCCGTGGGCGACTGGAGCTGGGATTGAACTTAGGGTTACTGTATTATGCTCTAGTTAATGGTTGTGCAGATACGAGCGTACTGAGAGGGGATTCTGGTGTGATCCCTGATCACTCCTTGGCGGAAGAGAGTGTGAAGTTTGCGGTGGCTTTGGCAAGAAGAGGAAATGACACGCGTGGGAGGTGGATGGCGAAAGTGAGCGAGCTTGGAAAAGAGGCTTGTGTGCGGAGGTGCAGAGATATTGGGCGAGGAAAGGCCTGGGGTGTGAGGGGAAAACCAGTTTATGAAAAAGAACTTGTCCATCCACATCCCAGCAGTCCCTCCTCTGCACACCCTTCAATTAGCACATAATCCAGTAATCCCCGTTCACCCCAGCTCCACTCGTCAGCGTATGTACGAATGTATGATTTTTTTTCGCTTTAAACCATGTATTCCCAATCACCAGTCCTATTTCAACTATTCACCATTTTCGCACACACACACACACACACACACACACACACACACACATATATATGTGTGTGTGTGTGTGTGTGTGTGTGTGTGTGTGTGTGTGTGTGTGTGTATCAGGGGTGATCATAGCCTAACCGTTAGCGTTCCCGGCTACCACGCAAAAGGTCCTGGGTTCGAATCCTGGCCGTTGGAGAAATTCGGCACGTTCACCACAGTATTAGGGAAGGATCGTCGCTTGCTTAAACCGAAGCATGAGGGAAGGATCGTCATTATACCACAGTATCATGAAAGGTTCATAACTTTTTTTTTTGTTTTTTTTTTATAGCGGCTTACATGGCCCGGGCAAAACATGTTTCAGTCAATTGCCATCTCGGGTAAAGTGAATATAGTGAGAAGAAAAAAGACTGTGGAAATTAATTAAGGGCATCGCAGGTGTTTTGTAAACCCAACCCTTAAAGCTTGAAAGATGATAGGAAGAGGAGGAATTCCACTGCTTAGCTGTTCGAGAGGAGGAGGAGGAGGAGGTGGTATTACGTATAGTCGTCAGACCTTCTGTGACCGCCCAGTCTCCTCACAGACACTGCGGGAAGCGGCAACCACGTGAGTGACTTGGGTCTAAGCATTGGTGGCGAGAGCATATACAGGCAGCTAAATAGATAGATAGATAGATAGATAGATAGAGAGAGAGAGAGAGAGAGAGAGAGAGAGAGAGAGAGAGAGAGAGAGAGAGAGAGAGAGAGAGAGAGAGAGAGAGCAATAACATTGTGGCCTAGAGAAAAGGGATTCTTGAAGACGAGAGGTGATGCAGGGAAAATTAATAAGACGGAAGGCTTCTAGTTCCACTAAAGTTAATAAAGAGGAGGAAGAACCCCCCCGGATGTATAAGCAGCACGCCATACAAGGGCGAATGAAACCTCAGTAGATTTGAAATGTCTGGCACACGAGAAAAATAATTACGGCATCTATACAACACCCTCAGCTTTTGGTAAGCAGACATAGCGGTTTTGATTGTGTGGGGGTTGCCAGGTCAGGATGGGGTATATGGTCTTGCCGAACGTGTTGTATATTATTACAGATTGACTTGTGATATTCAGATATAGAGCAGAGGGAAACGAACGACTCTTAGGTAGAGACTAGGGAGGAATTGTGTTGAAATACAGTTAGATTTACGTTATTACTTCCCAGTCGGGGATACTGCAGAAATCCGGATCGAGAGGAAATATGTTCAGTATGAGAAAGAGAACAGTTAGGAGGATTTGGTAGGGGAAAGGAGATGAAGTGTTTGAAGTGGAATCATAAGTATGAGTGTGAATGGAGGTAGAAGTAGAAGAGAGATCAATACAGAGAGAAGAAAGAGGATAGGCGGTAGCACAAACCCTTGAGGAACACCACCATGAATACGGTAAGAGGGGAAAAAGCTACCCCATCAGTGACTCCTGCAGTGGAACAGTCAGAGAGAAAAACCATGCATTAAGGAACAGAACTAGATAGAAAAAACGAAAAAACAAGGATGGGAGTTTCGGAAGCAGACTTACGGAGGACCGTGTCAAAAACACTTTGGTGGTGTCAGGGATATGGCAAAAGTTTCGCCAAAAGTCCCTGAGAGAGGAGGACTAGAGATGGGTCACACAGGAGGGATCGCCAGTAGATGTAGCAATGCCAGATCCGTTTTCGTGATCAGAAAGAAGGAATAGGATTCTGATCGTTTGGAATGTTGAGAGTTAAGGAGAGTTTCAAAGTTTCTGGGGATAACAGAAGTGGAAACAAATGGGCGATAGTTGTAGGGTGTAGAGCGATCTCCTTTCTTAGAGATGGGCTACACCAAGGCAGGCCTCCAAGAGGAGATAAAAGTCCGGAATTTCATGCAGGCGAAATAAAGGATCTGAACTAGCCTAGAGGCACACCACTTTAGAAATTGAGATGGTATGCCATCTGGGCCATACGCCTTGTCCACCTGTTAGCTGGAGGAGTACTTGGAAGAAAGTAGGCGAATAGAATTGACGTGGCATAGATTCAGTGGACCTGAAGCTGAATCATCTACGGTAGCTGAGCTATAGGAAAACAAGGTACTAAAAAGGGGGGACTGCTTAAACAGTTGGAGAGGTAGCTATAGATGGATGAAGTCGTTTGATGGTGGTCAAGATGTTTCTGAAACGATCCAGCCCTCCTCAGCCGATGGCTTAGTTCTGATCCGACGCTTGCCTAGTGTCATCCAAGGTTCAGATCTCGTTCTAATATTAAGTTCCTCTCTTTACGTCGCAGTATACGGGAAGGTCCGTCACTTCCACCTGTACGACGCTTTATGGCTTCAGCGCGAGAGTACACACCTGGACGTGCAGACACATCTGGGATACCTGCTCTCTAATATTCAGCTTTGTGGGAGCTTCGGCCTCAGGCTACCACAGCTACTGAAAACTCTGGAAGACTAAGTGGCTCTTTGAAGATGGTTCCTGATATATATATATATATATATATATATATATATATATATATATATATATATATATATATATATATATATATATATTTGCTGACATCCTTGATCCGCGACGTATTTATCCAGACATATTGGTGTGTCACGACTGCTGCTGTTACACGTCAAACACGGCCTCGCTCGACAGCTTTGATGCTTGCATTCTTCAAGTGGGTAAGGTGCGTCATCGGGCGGATGAACAGCCATGCGATCAGTCTTCCACTGTATGACACATACAGTGTTACATTACACTGTCCTTCATTAAGACGTTGACTGTGTAGAAAACAGGGTTGTGATTTAGCTCAGGCTTCTTTGTAACGTGCAAACATCTTCGTATGTGAGCTGTGGAAATCACCATAGACTTTCCCTAGACTATACGAACTTACTTTACGGAGAAACTTCCTTTTGGCTCTCGTAAGCACATCGCTGCGATCCTAGAGCACGAGTGTACGTCCTTTGAGTATGATGTTACGTTCCATGAGCACGACGATACGTTACTTGAGCACGACGGTACAGTTACTTAAGCACGAGGGTACGAACCATGGGTGTGGTAATGCGACCATCGACTTGATCCTGAAGAGTCATATCGGTCAGTGTCCAAGGTGATCATACCCAAGGGCCGGCCCGTGGCTCTCAAGGAGATCGAGTACTCTATGAACGGTCGATGCGAGAAACAAATAAACGATTGCAGCATCTTGAGCACAGTGTCCTGGACATATTGTCGTTGATTGTATTAATGAAGTACAATCAGTGTGGAGGCTGTTTCAGAAGTTACTCTAGGTACGAGAGTTGAAATACTTGCAATATCCCGATAGACAGTTCATAGATTGGACTCACGGTAGATTCAGTAGACATACAAGTTTTTCACCAGTGCCGCACTTAGTGAATGATTTGCGACACGACTTTGCATAACCAGAGGTGTGGATGGTTGTGGGTGAAGGTATTCCTTTAGATGGAGGCATTGCGTACACAGGATAACAGTAGTATCTTACTTCTTAGTGTGTGAAACGATGTGACACTGTACGGACGAACCATTTTGAGAAATGGTCTGGCTTGACGCTGGTGTTCCAGCTTTCATGATAGTGTAAAAAAAGATCGATTTCTAGCAACATTTCCTGTCATTTGCCGTAATGAATGTACTCATTTATGTTTTTCAGTGGTAATAACCATGAAGTGGGGCTACCAGTGTTGATGGGAAATGTGTCTCACATTCACGCTTACTAACCTTCCTGAGCCATCATGAGTCGTATGGATAATTACGAAATTCATGTGGTTGTTGGCATATCTGTGTTGCCCCTGCGAGGTGCTGCTGCTGATGATGTCAGTTGTAACAGTCAGTGGGCTTGCTGTTATTAATCATCATCAGTATGTCATCAGCCGGTATTATTATTAATAATAAGAAGATCTAAGCAGGTCGTCCCAGCATGTACGTACGCACGTACGTATGTATGTATGTATGTATGCCTGTATGTCAGGGGTATTCAGGGGAAGAAGTTGGCGTGGGAGGAGGAGTTTAAGGATTTAAGGGTATTTTTTTCTTCTTCTTTTACCAGTCCTAAAGCAACGGCGTTGATTGCATACCCAATGACGAGGGCGATGACGGGTCGTCAGACAGTGGTGTGGTTATGGCCGACCAGAGGTGTGTGTGTGTGCGGGATGTGGTGGGTGTGTAAACAGAGAGGCAGCCATCACTGTGCTGAGCATGACCAAAGGTGAAGGTGCCGATGGATATTGAGACAAGAGGCTCCCCCTGTGCATGACGATCCTTACAGGTCTGTAGACAGAGGTGCCGGTGTATAGCACTGACGGGAGGAGTTCGTTGGAGGCTGGGTATACCGACAGAGGCCCCCGTTGTTGCAACCGAAGGTGAGGGAGGGAGGCGGGCGGTCACGGGTGAGTGGCTGCTGCTTGTGTGTGTGTTCTGCGGTTCGCCCCCACCTCACCTGCTGCTGTTGCTTGTATGTAGGAGCAGATACTTGACCGGTTTCGGGTCAGTGGCAGATCTCGTCTGCCGTTCTTCCACCACCACCACCACCACCCGCATTCGTCAGGCCTACTTGATCCTTCAGAACCCGTCCGTCAGTAGGGTTCACCACTAAATATTCGCGTCATTACTCCTCGTTCATCATATCGTGGGTATTTCCTATACCGAGGACATGTATGCGCCTGTTGTACGCTACGTCATATGGCCCCTAGTGTGGAACTTGGTTGGATTGTCAGGGGGGAGGGAGGGAGCCATGACCGCGACGGGTAATGGATGGTAATAAAGGCTGCTAATTGACAGTAACAGATATCATAATTCACGGCTGAATGATATACGGGGTTGTCATGATTCGACCTTGCTTAATTTCATTATCACTTAGTGGCATTTCGCGTTCTTTACTTTGGCTGTTGCAGTGTGCTTTTATTGTGTTATGTGATGTACGATGTTATTTTCTTAGCTTTACGTCATGCGAGATACGATTTTCTTTTTGTAGCTTCTTTTAGCTTTCTCTTTCTGGTGATAGGATGTAAAGCACTTGACGTATAGCTGTTTTCTGTTTCTGCAGCCTTCCTAAATGACTCCACTTTAAATATATTGATCGTTTGAACTTTATCATGTATCACTGGACACTCGCTGAAGACGTCTTTATCTTTTCCAAAGAGGGAGGAGTTGTTGTATAGAGTTATCCTTGAATTGTTTGCCTGTGTGGGAAATCAAGTTTGGTTAACATCTGGGCAGATTAAGTTGGTCGAGTAGGTGATCACTTAGTCTTTCTTTATGTTCATCTTTACGGTAAATAACCAACATAAGACGCTGCGCTTTCTGGGTTTCAAGATGTTCAGGGCGAACGGCGTCCGACCCGTCTATCTCTCTCTCTCTCTCCCACTTGCCAGTCTTCTCTCCTCGCTTTACTCGTCTCTCTCTCTCTCTCTCTCTCTCTCTCTCTCTCTCTCTCTCTCTCTCTCTCTCTCTCTCTCTCTCTCTCTCTCTCTCTCTCTCTCCCCGCTAAATCCCCCACCCTCCCCTTTTCCTGCCGTCACCAGCTGCCAGGGATTATCGCGTGGGAGGCAGGCGGATGATGTAGGATCCGGGGAGAGTGTTAAACGGGATAAGCTGAGGGACAGCGCCTGTGGGCTGGAGGCCGCCCCCTGCCTAACTGCTGCTGGTTCCCGGGAGGCTGCTGCAAGGCGCTGACGATGACGGGGACGACGCTTGTAGCGATGATGATGATGATGGTAATGATGGTAATGATTACCGAGAACAGGTAGGATGGTGCTGGTTGTTTCCTGATGATGAAGGGGGATTGGAAAGTGTTCTGGATCGCTGGTGAGGTCGCGCTGAGAGCTTGCCGGATGACGACAACTACCTGGCGTGTGTGTGTGTGTGTGTGTGTGTGTGTGTGTGTGAGGGTTGGTATACCTGTCGTCCGGCCCGCGGGCTGAGCCAGCAAGTTGGCACGCATGAATAAAGTATGGGAAGTCATAAAGGGTTCCGGGAAGCAGAGTCGAGCGCCCCCCGCCTTCACCCACGCTTGCACGCCCACACGCAACCCTGCACGCCCCGGTCATTAGTCGGGTCGGGAGGCGTGTCGTCGGCCGCGCCCGGGTTATGTCATCTCGTGGTGTCTGGGAGGTTGGTGTTTATGGGGCGTTAATCATCGGCTTTTCGTTCCTCACGGGACACGAAACTCGTGTTGTTTGGTCTGGTCTGGTTGGGTTGTGTGGGGCTGGATTTTTTTTTTTCCTGTTTTACTACTCTACTGTCGTAAACATGAACTAAAAGAGAAATCTTTGCCGGTATCGAAATCAGTGTTATATATATATGTTAGCCTGATTCTTATTTCATGTGGCGTTTTTGTCTGCAACGGTTAAATACAACTTTTCGAAAGGGATAGATCGTTTCTGGATGAGGAGAATTTGAGGCACATGACGCATGTATGACGCCACAGAAGATGTGGGATGGTCATAGAAAGTAATGCGTCCCGTTTTTCGCTTTGGTTTTCGATTCGTCAGTAAAGAGGCATGGAAGGTGTTGTGTACGCTCAAGTTAAAGCCAAAAGACCTCACACTAGCACTAACTATTTTAGTGATGGCTGCGCAATATGTTGCTCTTTATTTTGGGTCGAATTTATTTTATCGAAAATATCGATAATGTCTCATTCTGGAGTCGGGAGCGGCGTTTGAATCAGTACCCGCATGCCTGAACCTAACTTGACGTAGTGATTATGGTCATGCCTCCATCACGGCCTTCTGCAGTACCTTTACCGCTCCCTCCTGTGGCAGTCTTGTAGCCTGGTCTGTGGCGAAGCGCATGTAATCAGCTCCTGAGGTTCAGAGTCCATACTGTCTGTACTCACGTGTAACTCACCCACCAAACACACTGAGTAATGAGTCTTAGATTCAAACCTGGAAATGAATGTGTAACGTAAGAATGAAAATAGGAAAAAAAAAAATTTCAGGAGTGTGGGGGAATTGGCAAGCTGTGTGATGAAATTCCAAAAAAAAAAAAAGAAAATTATTAAATGGTGAAAAATAGTTTTGATGATGTTTGTAGTGTTTGGTGGACAAAATGATGATAGTGATGTGTGTTGTGGTGACAGTCATTGGTGATTTAGAATGAATTCTGTTCAGCATAGACGAATACAGTGATTTATGAACGGTATAGCAGAAGTACTGCAACGTATGAAAACTATAGTGACTGGTAAACAATATTGTATAAATACTGCAGCATTTAGCGACTATACGGTTCCGTTTTTCGTATATATTAATCGTATCGGTACTGGGGTACGGGGTTGCATTGCGAAATATCCAAATTCGCTGACGTTACAAAGCTGGGAAATGAATATACAAATGACCTAGATATAAGTCTAGATCCATGAAGTTATTATGACTGGATTCGTCTCAGTAATGGATACTCACTCGCGAGCAGACGTTTTCCCCTCCAATGAGGCGAAGTACTTTTTCTTCAACAGGATTGTTAACATACGTAACGACTTACCAATTAGAGTGGCTGAAAGCAGAGACTTGATAATGATTTCGCTTCAGGTCCTCGACTTAACATTAGCGCCTCCTTAGTCACAGTGCCTCTTTGCAAGTTTTTTCTCTTTGGATTATCTGTATACCATCCATCTTACTTCCACCCCACCAATCCCTGAGTTTCTGATATTCTTCAGCTATCACAAACAGCCTCAGAAGGACCCCAATGGTTTGTTGCTGTTTGATTTCCTTTGTATTTCTTTATATATATATATATATAAAGTCCACAGACTCCAACTGACATCGACAAACTGACATAGATTGGGCTCACAAACTGACATAGACAGACTGATGAATTAGACTCATTAGGTGACAAATGAATTTTGATATTGATAAGTGTAAACTTTTACATTGCGGTAGTAAAAGAAAAAGCCATTGTGCAATATTATTATCTTTTTTTTTTTTGTAACTGCAAAAGGTGGATGAGGAAAAAGACTAGGGCGTAATGATGTAAATCATCGAACAAAATTCTTGTATTTACAGGTATGGCCCACCAGTTTACGTTCAGGGAAATCATCCTTGCTCTTTGCATTTCATTGGTTTGTCCCCCATCTTGAATATTGAGTTCAGTTATGATCACCCTGCCTGAAGAAGAAGAAGGCAGAATGTTAAGTGCTGCATCCAGCTTCTAAAATGACTCTTTGGTTAAGAAGCAAATCCTCTTTTGAGATCCGATTAAACGACTCGAACCCATTTAGCGTAGAGAAGGTTTAAGAAGTGACGTAAAATAAGTATTCATAATGATCAGAAGCTCCGATATCAAGCTCCTTGAGATTTGATTCGTCAGATATCACGGGCAGTAATCGATACAAGATTCTTGGCAGACATTTGAGGCGAAGTACTCTTTCTTCAACAGGATTGTTAACATATAAAATGATTTGCCAATCAGAGTTGTTGAAACAGTGCTGTTAGATACGTTTTAAGAATACCCTTGACATATTTCGCTCCAAGACCTATATTATATACGCCTTTATGGCCACATCAACAGTCTGCAGGTTATTTTTATTGATTATAATTATCTGTATGCCATCTAACTTTCACCAAACCAGTCTGTGAATTTCTGATATCTTCCACTAAAGGACACAGTGGTCTGTTGCCGTTTGAAATGCTTTGTATAGTGATTCGGGAACAATGTATAGTTTAAGTTCTGGGACATTGAGCGACTGCAGTGATTGGTGAATAGTGTTGTGGAATCACTGCAGTGCAAAGTGATTAGTAAACCATAAGGGGGAACGTTGTAATAAAGAGTATAAGTAGAAATATTCGAATACCAGGTGATAGTTGAAAATAATGGTAGAAATGTTTTGTTCAGTGAAATTTGAATGGTTATGGAGAAAACGTTGCAATACATGGTTAAGTTGTGAGGAGGACTGTGGTGAAAATTTTCAGTTACGGTACCTCGTGATTTTAGTGGCTGTAGGCACGGGGCCATATCCCTGGGTGTGGTGGAGACGTGAGGTTACATCTCAAGGAGCACAGAGATTTTGGCGACATTGTAAACGTAAATCCTATGAACGGATCTCTTGTTGTTGTTACTTTAACTCTGTTTAGCTTACAGCGTCGGAAACGTGAAGCTACGCCTGATAAGCTAGGCTAGGTTAAGTCAGGAGAGTGTATTTTTTAAACTAGCTCTAGGCTAGGTTAGATAAGGTATTGTTAAGCTAGGTTAGGATAGATTTCTTCGACTTGAATTGAATTTCATGTCATATTCATCAGTTAAGGAAGCAGCACCAGTTAACCTAGTCTAACCCAACCATGTGCGAGTCTGTCAACCGCTGGTGATTGCCACCCAACAAAATCCTCTTGATCACCTATTTGTAGGCAGGAAAGAACTGTCTACCTGGAGTGTTACCTGTTGAACGGAAGCCATAATATCAGAGGAAAGAGTCTGCCGTGATCAAGCAGTGGTCTGTGGGATTTGTTGAGTTTCACGTCAAGCCGAACACGCCAACGAAAAGTCGCACGACAGAAGATTACGAAGGAAATAGACTATTGTTCGTCCTTCGTTTAAATATTCCATTGAAGTATGTCGTTAAAGGGAATGGTGATCCAAGAACGTATGTACGACGTATTGAACGACTCCCGAGGCTTCGTTGATTTAGTCTGAACGTGGGGTGCGGTACAGTAAATGCAGACAACACTGGAGGACTTAAAAGTCTGTGTGATGAAAAGCAGGTCAGGAGGTGATGCCCCAGGTGAGTCAAGCTCCCTCCTCTCATCCTGAAATAGGAAAACTTATAAGTAAATAGACATACACGCACAGAATACTTGGTCGCGTGGTAAAACATACACGCGAACGCGTGCACACATGCACAGGGGCGTGTGCCCAGAAACAGACATGCGCGGACCCATACGCGCATGAAAACACTTGCACGTGGAACCATACACGTGCAGGTAAACACACACGCGAACACAAACTCCACAGCAGTACACCCACACCTACACAGTTTTTTGGACGCTTGGATAAACAATGGGACGACCTATTTCAGCATGAGTGGAGGGAATTTTACTCAGTGGCGCCTCATTTGCTAAACTTTATTTTCTAACTCCTTTTCCTTAATGGTTTTGCATTTACTGCTTTGTTTTCCTGTCAAGTCCCGTTCGTTTATTTCGCTATCACTTCACAGGTATACAATTTCACATTCCTCTTTCGTGTACTTTCTCGTCGTTCCTTTGTCTTCCATGTTTATTCTCACCCATGTTGCTTTTAATGTTCACCCATATTGCTTTACCTTCACCCATGTTGCTTTACCCACACCCGTGTTGCTTTACCTTCACCCATGTTGCTTTACCTTCACCCATGTTGCTTTACCTTCACCCATGTTGCTTTACCTTCACCCATGTTGCTTTACCTTCACCCATGTTGCTTTACCCTCACCCATGTTGCTTTACCTTCACCTATGTTGCTTTACCTTCACCCATGTTGCTTTACCTTCACCCATCTTGCTTTTCCTTCACCTATGTTGACTTACCTTCACCCATGTTGCTCTGCCCTCACCCATGTTGCTTTACCGTCACCCATGTTGCTGTACCTTCACCTATGTTGCTTTACCCTCACCCATGCTGCTTTAACTTCACCCATGTTGATTTTCTCTCTCCCATGTTGCTTAAGTCTCACCGGCTTGCTCTCACCCAATGTGTTTTGCTGTCTTCCATGTTGCCTTTTTCTCACTGATGTTGCGTTGCTCCCAGTCATGTTGCTTTATTGCATCGCATGATGTTTTATCCTCACCTATGTTGCTGTACTCTCAACCATGCAGAACACCTCTGGCAGGCGATTATTGATATCCACTGGAGAAGAAGTCTAGATTCCTGGCATAATTTCCGAGAGTCTGATACTGACCCACACACATCGCCCCACTCCGCAAAGGTGGAAGCAATTAAAAAAAAAAGAAAAGATCTATCGATTGACAGCATTAACATCGCACATTATTAAAGTCGATGGAGGCAAACTGACCGGCAGTTTATGGGACTGAACATCGTTTCAGGGCGGGAAGATCTTGTCTCTCCCAGTTGCTTGGTCACTATGATGAGTGATTCTGTGCTAGAGAACGTTGATGTGATTGACAAATAGGAGCGTGGCGTCAGAGATGGATAATCAGGTTTTGGATATCAGATCACAAAATGTAGATGTAAGCCATGCTATCTCCAGCGCCTCCACGGTAAAATAGTTCAGGCCCCCAAGGAGCTGTACTTGCACCCTTCCTGTTCCTCATTCATATAACTGACATTGACGCTCCCGCGAGCCACATTTTCATATCATCATTTGCAGATTAGATAAGAATAAGTATGAACATCGCATCAGTAGAGGATGCTGAAAGGCTACAGACATAAACGAAGTTTTTCACTAGGCAACCGTGGACAACGCGCTTTTAACTGGGGATAAGTTTCAATTCTTCAGGTATGGGGAGTATGGAGATATCGAGAACAATATAGAACACCTGACAGACACAAGAACCAGTTGAATGATTTGAAAGACCTTGAATTATTAATATCTAACGACCTAACCTTCAGGAAACACAACAAAACGGCAGTTGCTTCCTCCAGAATGATGATAGGTTGGATCCTGCGGACTTTCAAGGCAAGGGAAAATATGTCAATCAGGATATTATTCAAGGCACTAATTCTTTCCCGAACTGAATATTGCATTAACTCTGCCCTACAAGGCGGGCAAAATCGCAGAATTAGGTGTTGCAGAGATCTTTCACATCCGATATTAACATGGTAAAGGACGTAGATAGTAAATGTTTCTTCGAAAGCGAAAGATACAGGGTTTGAACAATCAAAGGTCATAGCTTGAAATTATGCGAGAAACTTGTTAGATAGGACGTAAAGAAGTACTTTTATAGTTTATGAGACGTGGATGATTGGCGTAAACTGACTAATGAGACAATGTAGACGGCATACGAAAGTTTAAAAAGTTGCGTGATCGTTGAGAAAGTTCAAGAAATGACCCATACCAGTGTAAAACTTCCTCCTCGTACTGTACAAACTGTTAATTGCGCGCGCGCGCACACACACACACACACACACACACACACACACACACACACACACACACACACACACACACACACACACACACACACACACACACACACACAGACTGTGCTTCTCTTGCTTGGTCACCGCACTTAATGAAGCTCAAAGAACTAAAAGAGAAGATGCAGGGAGAGGAAGACAACAATGATGGCACCAGCATTAAGAGACATGTGTTATATTGAGGAGGTAGAAGCCTTGAATTTGTTTACAGTGGAAGAGAGAAGAGTAAGGCGTGACTTGATCACTACCTTTTACGATTTTAGACCTTTAAGATGATGTGATCACGTACCAATTCTCCCAGGTATGCAAAGATAGAACAGCAGGAGACTGTAACGTGATGTTCGGTAAGAAACTTGTGTGAAAGAATGTAAAGATGCATTTTTATCGGGTAAGAGTTGTGGAGAAATGGAATGAACTAGAGTAATGGGATCATGAATGGAGGCCTCATCATCCTACGAAGGTTTGGAAGTGATCATAGTCGAGAAAGTTCGAGAGATGAAGCCCACAAGTGTGCAACTCCCTGCCCGTGCTGTAGGAATGGGTAAATAACACGCACACACATACGCTATATTTCCATATGCTGTGTATGCTCTCTCTCTCTCTCTCTCTCTCTCTCTCTCTCTCTCTCTCTCTCTCTCTCTCTCTCTCTCTCTCTCTCTCTCTCTCTCTCACATACATTTTCAAAGACGTTGTCACACGTACATTTAAGTATTTTGTCATCTTTCATTTGGCCTTGATTACAATCTGCAGACGTCTGGGCATGGAATAGGCAAAGTTCTTGAAGATTTATTTAGCTTCTTAGGGTTTTGATTTCCTAAATGAGGTGAGGCACTGATGTGTTGCTAGAAGGAGCCGCCATATCTTGTGCTCTTGAGCGGCCAGTGCGCCTAGGCATTTCACTTGTACCCATATTTTCTAGCTTGCAGCTGAGAGTTTGGGTTTTCTCCTGAGAGAGATAAGAACCAACCACCTTGAAGCACACGTAGAAGAAATACATCGCCCAGAAGCGAAATTCCCAAAATGAAGTGCCAGCCTGGAAGAGTAAGGAAAGAACAACTTTCCCTAAAGATAGCCTAAGGTACACTGAGGCGGGTTGCTGGCACGCTACTCTCAGTAAAGGTGACAGAATGGATTTTAAAGCGGAAAGTTGTTTCACGAGATTGTATTCAGGCCATCTATTATTCAGCCTTATAAGTGGTGACTTTTCACTCAAGGAGTATGGTAACACACACACACACACACACACACACACACACACACACACACACACACACACACACGCATATATATACCGGTATATGAATGGAGTAATGATTAATGATAGTAAACGTAATGATAATATGAAGATATCGATAAATTTGTTGTGCATGCAGATTGTAAGTGTATGCATGCCATTTCATTGAAAGCGAAACTATATAGACCACGAAGAGTATATATATTTTTTTTTCATGTATTTTGCTCCGGAAAAAATATGACTGGTACTCACTCTGATTGACCGTTGCTATGCATGGACGAACATGAGAGGACGTGCACCCCGCACCATCATCCTTTTTCGTCGTTTAGTTCCTCAAGGCCAGGCAGGTTCTCCCAGCGCCCCTGCGTCAGAGCAGCGCACATCTCCCAGGCAGGTTCTCCCAGCGCCCCTGCGTCAGAGCAGCGCACAATCTCCCAGCTAGAAGTTGCAGCCTTGGTCCTTCAAAACCTGTCGGTCGTCAGTGTAAAACACCGATCAATAGCCTTCCAGATATTGATTAGACAGTTCTGATGGCCACTAGGTATTACCTCCTTAACTAATCTATGGAATCGTGTGTAATATGGCTCGCTGGTGTCCGAAGGTCCCCTCACCGCCCACCACCACTCCTGCTGCTGCTGCTGCCGTCGCCTCCCCCCCCCCCCTTCCCACTCCTCCATTCATTATTCATCCCTCGGTGCTGGAAATAGCCAACACAAGTTTGTGAATTTCTTCCCATGCGGTCTGGCTACAAGGTATATGTAGAACAGCAAGCAGTTACAAGAGAAAGTTTAGAAAACTTAAAAAGAAGAGAATCAAGGAATTGAAAAAAGTCAGCCAAATATAGTGAAAAAAAATTATGGATATATTTTGCTTTGAATTATAGTCCCAGTTGGTCGATAGAATAAGTGTAAAAGAAAGAGCAACAGGAAGAGAAGAAAAGAGGAGGAACTTGTGAAAGATGAGGGAAGAAGAAGAAGAGACGACGAAAGAGGAAAGGGATGGAGGACACGAAGAAAGGGGATGCAGGAGCATGAGAAGACTGCAGACCTGCAACCGATGTTGAGCAGAATTCAAAATTTTGTTCATAACTTTATTCATGTCTAGAAAACTGCCCTGAAAAGTGAGGTTATCGGTTCCTTCCCTGACGGTAATAGGCAAGTTTCTCATCTGGTGAAACATCAGGCCACAAGCTAGACCACGTAATACTTGGTAAGCTGCTGCGTCACATGATTACTGTGTGGCCGTTGGCATCTCAAGGGTGGGCCGTTTTGATAACTGTTTCCCTACACCTCGAAGCTTGAGAACTCTTTACCCTCTCATGTGATTTCCATTAAATATAACCAGGCACCTTATCAAAGACATGTTTTTTACTTCCTCCAAAAATCGTAAATACTCTATCTTCTTTTTCCCCCCTTTATAATCTCTCTACTTCACTTTAGGCCTGGTCTTGATGCCGACATTAGTCCGTGACTAGAATCTCCAACGTAAAAAGAAATAATAATGTGATAAGTGTTAATTAACGAATTTCATGTTGGTCTGACTAGCTTGCCTAATGTAGATACTCTGTTAAGTGTGAGGGATGTGGTTATTATCAGTCGAGGGGAGGGGGTGGAACCTCTCAGTCATGTGGGCTAATTAGGATAGAGCCGAACCCTGCACGGTCAGAGAGGTGGCCGAGCGGTAGGCAGTGTGGCAGGTGAACGACCGTGTTAGTAGGTGTTGTCCTGGTAGGCATTGCCTCAGCCATTGCCGATGGTCCATACTCCTCTCCCTTACATGATAAAGACATAACACAGGTTGTCCATACTTGTTGTACTTGTTGTGATAGATTTATGGTGTATATTCCTGGCGTTGTGTGAAAAAGAAGTTATGATGTATAGTTTGATGGTGTGTGCAGGGGAGAGATATGAGGCACTGTATGGTATATGTACGAGGGGAAGGTATTAGGCGTTGTGTAGGATGTGCGCATTGGGGGAAGGATGTTAGGTGATCTTTGGAAAGTAGTTGGTCTTAAGGGAAGTAGCTGGACCTTAGGACGTAAGTGGACTTGGTGAATGGCTGGTCCATGGGATGACTCCACGAGATGTGTTCACAAGGAAGCCAAGCTGCCTGGCTCCCGAACTGAGCTGTGGGGGTAGAAAACCTTCCAGACCATCATTTTTACGCTAGGTCAGGTTGGGTTGGTCTTCGGCTGGACTGTGTCTTAAGTCACCCGACGCTCTTGAGAATTTTTTACCGTGATGTGAGTAAAGGAAAAGCCTATGTGGTTGGTCACCACTAAAGGTTAAGGTAGGATGGCCCGGCCTTTGTTCACGACCTGACCTCCACCAGCTGGTCTTACCAGAGATGTTGCTGCCTTGCTTGTCATGGTTGTGATGATGTAGTGTGTGTGTGTGTGTGTGTGTGTGTGTGTGTGTGTGTGTGTGTGTGTGTTGTGTGCTGTTGCGTCTGCCAGTTCGTTATATTTTATAAACTTCCCTAAATCCACGGTTTTCTCTGGTACAGTTGGGTTAGAGCGATAACATGGGCATGTCCTGTTACGTCTTCCTTGAACCTCCGGGAAGCGTCTGACTCGGTCCATAAGGGTATCGTCTCCCGCCTCACGCTGGTATAGAAAAGTTCCGAAAGGCTCGGGTTTCAGCGGGAGGGTAATCAGGGTTTGATCTCATTCACCTCGGGAGGAGGAGATAATTGAGGTCGCTGTTCATTCCTAACGACCTCTTCCGTCTTCCAGCCTCACGATATGAACAGTCTTAAGGAGTGAGAAGCACAGTACATTACTCGACTATATATTCTTGTGCCGTACGTGGCTGAGGTTATGAACAGCGTGAACATGATTAGAGACTGTAGGTCATGTTTTGTCGTTGATTTAACAACCACGGGAAATGATGGTGTCCGTACGTCTGATATGATCTGTCTCCATGGTTGTTTAGTTTGTTTATGGATGGGGTGGTTAGGGAGGTGAATGCAAGAGTTTTGGAAAGAGGGGCAAGTATGGAATTTGTTGTGGGTGAGAGGGCTTGGAAAGCAGTAAGTTATAGAAAAAAAAAAGGGGGGGGGGGTAATGTCGGTATAACCAGGAGATTGGCATCTCCTTGCTGGGCGTGCTAGTGTACCCAGGGGAGGTGTTGTAGCCCTAGCTGAGGTGCAGCTTTCCTGGCCTGGAGGCACTTCACCTGCAGGTACCTGATCCATCAGGGTCCGCTCGCCATGATTCAGTCGTCACACCTCCCGCCTCTGTGACTCATCCATCGCGAGGGACATACCATGAGTAATTCCTTATGACTGAACGGTCGTGCCTACCTCGCATGCCGGGGCCCACCCTGGGCTGGGCTGGCTTCACTCACCGTGCCTCACCCCTGTATGCCACACCCACCATGCCGACTCACCCCTCATGTTCGACACCCGTCATATCCCACTCGCCTTGACCCACTTACCATCCCCCACTCACCCTGACACTCATCCCCCACTCACCCTGACACACCTATATCATCCTGCACTCGCCCTGACACACTTCTCATCGTGCACTCACCCTGACACACTTATCGTCCAACACTCACCTTGACACACTTATCATCCCCCACTCACCTTAACTCGCCCTTTATGCCTCAGTCACCTTGACTCTGCCTTTATGCTTGCATCACCTTGAATCTGCCTTTATGCTTGCATCACCTTGACTCATCCGTCATGACCTACTCACCTTGACTCATCCGTCATGCCTTCCTCCTCAGCCTGACTCACCCGACACGTCCCTCATGCCGGTCACATTTCCCATCGCCCATACCACACAGTCAGGCAGGCTTGACCTGTTCCTGTGCATCGTGCTTGACTGTACGTACCTTCTCTTTCTTCTTTTTTTTTTTCCATTCTATCTCCTCCCATGATTACAATGTATCTGAAATCTTTTCTCGGATTTTTTTAAATGTAAAATATAATTTCCCGTTGGTGGGTGGACGACGACTGGGAAGAATGTGTTTGTGTGTGTGTGTGTGTGTGTGAAGACGAACCTTCCACTTGACGTTGCGAACGATCGTGATATAACACAAGAGGAGGCGAAGGGAGTGTGTGTGTGTTTGTGTGTGTGTGTGTGTGTGTGTGTGTGTGTGTGTGTGTGTGTGTGTGTGTAACACAGTGTATTGGAAACTGATGATTTTTATTTCGAATATCTTATTTTTAAGAATAGCTTTCTTTTTTTTTTTTCTAAGAGTCAAACGGAGGAAAGTTGTCTTCACCGTTTCGGTTTTGCTCAAGTGGGCGAAGTGAGATTGATTTTCGAAGTCCATTTACCCTCTTGACGGCCCCTGGCGCGCTGAAGTCGAACTTCTCTCTTTCTTAACATTGGACCTCACTTCCTTGCCCTCCACTTATGGAAGATGAACTTTTGGAATTCGTTAACAACTCAGCGACCTGTATCTAATCAAGCCCGTTTTAGCGGGCCCGAACTCAGAAAAAAAACTGGGCTTTAATTATCTATCTGGCGTGTAGGAAGATGTGGAGGCTATACCACGACCCGCGCTGGTGTTCTGCCGGTCTGGGGAGGTGAGGAGAAGACGGAGGTGTGCGTGTGTCGCTGGGTCGGGCGGCGACGCGGCATGTCTGCTTGCCCTCACAGCCACCACAGCCCACCTGGCTGGCCTTGGGTGTCGGCCGACGCTGGCTGGAACTTCCGGTAATTTGTGGACCGCCGATATTACGGGTATGAGCGGCGAGTGTGTCCCACGCACACACACACACACACACACACACACACACACACACACACACGGAGGTATATATCCGGTGCTACCCGCCTGGGTGGGGTATCGGGAGGGTGTTATGGCGTGACAGTTGTGCGGTGGACCAACACTTCAGTGACTTTCAGGTGTCACTTCCTTGGCCCAGGTTACTTGTCTCACCCTTCTGCCTCACCCGCGCGTGGGCAGTTGGCTCTCGCTTCTCATACACAATCCCTCCCTCTCGTATACGTCAGCGCGTAACCCACACGACTCGTTCTTCATATCTACATTTTGTTGCGGTGAGCGCTATTCGCTAGCCCTGCTCTCTCTCTCTCTCTCTCTCTCTCTCTCTCTCTCTCTCTCTCTCTCTCTCTCTCTCTCTCTCTCTCTCTCTCTCTCTCTCTCTCGGCCGCTGGTATTGTGTGAGAGCACCGTTGACGGCTTCGCCATTGTGTAAGGGAGGCTTGTCTAGCATTGTGCTTGGCATAGAGGGGCTTGTGTCTCGTCGGCTCGTGTGGTGTGTGGGTGTGTGAGTGTGTGGCGGGCCGTGGGGTTTGTGAAGCGTGGCGGCCGTGGTGAAGCTTCGTTCTCTCGGTCATAGCTTTTGGCGGGGGGGTGGGATGCCCCGGCGGGGGGAAAAGGGGGGAGGAGACAAGTGTTACTATTCACGGTACGTGCTTACGTCACTCGTGCCAAACCTTGCTCTGCTGGTACTGGCTTGGGGGGGGGGGGGGGAGAAGTGCTGTTGCCGTGGTCATCGAAGTCGATCGTGTGCTCAATGTTTGAAGCTGGGTCTGCGTCGCGCGTGCTTTATGACCTCCATTGAGACTAGAGTGTCTTAGGGAGGATTGAACCCTCCTGGATGACGGCGCTAGGCTCGGTTATAATTGCTTCACCTTTGACCTGATTAGTATAGAGTGTGGTCAGAGGCTACGTACGCCGTCATGCGTAACGACACCTGCTTCAGGAACGAACCATCGCCCACAAGGGGTCGGTCGTGTCGATCCTACATGGATCAAATTTCAGGAACGTCGTATGGTATTGAAACATTATGAGGCTGAGGCCAGGCGTCAGCAGCCAAAGGGCCTGGAGCTCCTGCCGCTGCACCTGTTCCCTCGTCTGCGTCTGTTACAGCCCACGTAGCTGGAAGGCTGAAATTAAGGCATTTCGGGGCCCCGTCGTCCTTTACAGTCCGTTCCCCTGTATGGACATTTCCCCTTCTTGAATGTAAAAAGAAATAAAAAGAAAACGTAATTCTTGAGATTTCTGAGGACAAAACTTATCATCAAATGAGATTTCTGAGGACAAAACTTATCATCAAATTTGTTCAAGATCTGATTCACTGTAAAGTGCAGCAGATCTGTCCCACATTCCTCTCAGTTCTCCCTGGCCATGTCCATTGCATACGTACCATTGATTTGTTTTACTTTGTTTTCAGTATCAGTTATAAGCGGACCAACATGTAGCATCATTGAGCGGTAATTTGATCTTGTGGTGCGAAGGAGGGAGATC
>NC_092238.1:10373808-10376308 GCF_036320965.1 Panulirus ornatus | reverse complement strand
TAACGCCCGCAGAGGTGGGCGAGGGCGGTACGTCTCATTCCGCAGCGTCATCCGCAGGCACGCTCAACAGTGCAGAGAGGGAAGCCAGGTTAATCTTCATTGCAGCCATGACGAACCTAAATTCAATTCACCCTCGACAAAAGCATTTTCACTTCATCCTTGACAGGCTCCTCTTCATTTCGACCTCAAGAGCGGATGTTTATTACGCCTTGGACACCATTAACCCTTGACCCGACCCACTACCTACACTACACCCTTAACAAGACGCCCTCTCTCTCTCTCTCGCACTGGCTTTTGACTGCCAACCACACTGGCCTTTGACCTCAACACTGCGGTGAAGTAAAAGGCCATCTTCAGTACACCCCCTCATCATCTTCAGTACACCCTCTTCTCCTTTTCACTTTCACCTTAACTAACCTCCGACATCCCTAACCTGTGACCTGATCCTTTTGAGTCGGGTCAAGAGTTCATCTTCACTATCCCCAACCCTGTACCCTCGGTGCCACTGGCTTTTGACCTTACCCGTATGGTTGGGCGCGAGTGCTAACTTCACAACACCCTTATGGGCCAGGTCAATTGGGTCTGCACTGCAGTAGGGGTGGGGTAAATAGAAGGAAGACGGCAAGAAGTGAGACAGAGAGAATATGGAATAGGGGAAAACATACTGTAAAACATGAGGTAGGGAGAAGATATCGAGTATGTTTATGTAGAGAGTGAGCCAGGAGGCACGGCAAGCACTAACCCAGCTGTGGGAAGTGAGAAAGAAAATACTGTGGGAAATGATAGTGTGGGAGGCGTACGTGGCCACAGTCGACGCTGACGTAGGCATGGAAAGAGACGGAGAGATTACTGTGAACAGTGGGAAGTGGAGGCTAGGGAGCCGTCACAAGCAGAGAGAGAGAGAGAGAGAGAGAGAGAGAGAGAGAGAGAGAGAGAGAGAGAGAGAGAGAGAGAGAGAGAGAGAGATGAGCAAAACATTTGAAGGAACGAGGAATTTATTTGAAGTCTCTGTAGACGCTATGTAAAGGGAATTTGCATGTTTGGCAAGAGAAGCGCATGATATTGGGGAAAATGTAAATTTCAGCCACTCCCTCCAAGAAGAAAGAGAGAGAGAGAGAGAGAGAGAGAGAGAGAGAGAGAGAGAGAGAGAGAGAGAGAGAGAGAGAGAGAGAGAGAGAGAGAGAGTCTAAGCTTGCAGAAGCTGCTTTAGGAAGGCAGACTTTGCCATCCAGAAATGTGCAAGAGGAAAGGCGCTGCCAAGTTCAGCCTGTTGTAGGGACAGTGAGGTCTTCAGACATGGGGAGAGGCGGAGACGGTAGAGGAATGGCAGAGGAAGAAATGACACAAGCTGGTAAAGACCCTGAAATCACCGTACCAAGGTCAACAGAGCAGGGAATATTCAACCCCCTCCCCTCACCACTCTGAAACAAGACGTGTGACGTCCCTCATATACGCCAATATTCAGGGCCTTGGATCACGCAGAACAATTAATACTCCCTCTATAAGTGGGTTACTGACCGGTTTAAGTGCATCATATGCAGCCTGCACAGAAACGCCTCCTAGAGATCGTGTGAGCAGTGAGGTTTGGATGTCATATTGCAACCTACACAGGTGTTGTTGGAATAGATGAACGTGTGGAGGAGTTGGACTGCCTGTAAGATAACTCTTATGATAACAAGAGCTTCCAAATTTCCTCAAATCATGCAATAGACTCGCTTGTTGTTACGGTGGAAAAAACCAGACTTTAGTCATTACATAATTCTATAAACCACCGGATGCAAAGCCAATGAAAGATGATAAACAAGAACAGATAATAAGTATCTGTTTTGACCTCCTTGGAAACCCACCCAATCCCTAAGACAATGACTTCGTCCAACCAATTCACAAGATGTAGGCTTGTGGGAAAGAACATTATAACCGAAAATCCCAGAAACAGCAGCTCGGACGAACTGATGCGAAAAGAAAAAAGAAATAGAGAACTATTTAGACTCTTTGACAAGTTCCTCAGTTAGGAAATAAGAGAACAAACATGAGGAAATAGCACTCTGGACATATTGTTTACAAATGAGACCTAATCTCTGACGTCACCATCTCAAACCACTGCATTCTCCTCACCACCTAATAGGAGAAAATCAATTGTGGATTTTAAACTGAAATGTGAAGTCATTACTTTGCTTTAGATAGTGAAAAATGTAATGAATAAGATGTCTGTAACACAGTAGGAAACTTTGTTGAGTGCCAAGATCGCTGAATGAGTATGTGTATGACCTCAAAAGCACTCCAGACTTGCAACAGATATATGCCAGTAAGAAGTAAGTCAAAAAGTCTTAGGGTGAGCGAGTAAGATGGCCTTCCTACGGGAGGTGAAAACGACGTGGAGGCTCGAGAGAAGCCACATCTCATCAACCAGCAAAATATAGACAACTTTTCATACCAGACTCTGGAAGAAGATTGAAAGTCGTCCGGGAAAAGTAAAAGCCCATTAGACCTAAATTCATAT